>NC_090745.1:125141886-125161886 GCF_036898095.1 Palaemon carinicauda | reverse complement strand
TATATACATATGATCAACGCCCAAACCCCCTCTCCATCCAAGCTAAGACCAAGGATGGCCAGGCAATGACTGCTGATGACTCTGAAGATAGACCTGTAGGCTACCCAAACCCCCCATCCTTAGCTCAAAATGATATTGAGGTTGCAGCGACCAAAAAAACTAACGAGTTTGAGTGGGACTCGAACCCCAGTATGGCGCTCACCAGAGAAGGACGCTACCTCTAGGCCACCACATTCATGTCAAGTACTCAAATATCTCAGGTTAGTAGATAGTCAATGTAAAATCTGAAGTCCGATTGAGGCAATGGTTTACAGTCAACATCTCTCCATCCAAAACGGGATAAAAGAGAACATGCTTCTGCTTGATGGCTTTATGCAGAACTCATGCATCCTAAGTTGAAGGTGTTTGCCTTAGTTCCAGAATCATTAGAATAGATGCTCACCAGAACGTCAGCCGGGCAAACTCAATTCCCTGCGCGTTACCCTTTTACTAAGTAGTCAAAAGCATTTATTTTATGATACAAAGGTACAGTAAAATGAAAATGAAAAGGTGTTTGCATTCAGTTCCAGTACCATTAGAATACATTCGCACCAGAACGTCAACCGGGCAAGCCCAATCCCCCACTGTGGTGCCCAAACACAGCAGTGGCCTCTCCAGTAAACAGCTACAACTCAGGGTCCCTGCTGGGATCGATCTGCTGCCATGTACTAGGTAGTCATCAACATTTTGTTCATGGTACAAAGCTACAGTAAAATAAAAATGTAATCATAGTCCTTCAAATAACTGTCTGTTAAATATTTTTCAAAATTGAGATTGAGTTTCGCTGCAGGACTTAAGTTTTATATATATAACCCAAGATTATATATAATGGGGTTCGAGAATAAAGATCACGTATCACAGACAACTCAACATCATATTTCGTTCTGTGTTCGAGTTGCAAGATAAGCAAAATAGTAAATAGTCGTCAATTTCGAAGTTCAACATTTCAAACTGGAGTGATATTGCAGAATATCAATGATAAAGTTTACAGCTGTAGTTTATTCGAACGTTATCTCGCCATTTCATATAAATTATCGTACCACAGCAATAAAATATGTTTTGTTTCTATCGATTCGTACCAGAAATCAAGTAACAAATTTTGGAATCTATTATTTAGAACGAGAGTTAGGCCAAATGAATATCATGAACAGGAATTAAGAAAATTTAGCTCTAAATAGAGGACACGATTCAGTGACGAAACTGGACTATAAATGACAGAACAAGAACACAAATGGACACTATTCTCAAAATTGTTTCGTGTCATTTCATAACATTAATTTCAAACATTTATTTCTACATAGGAAATGTTCATTAGTCTTCCATGTGTAAGACAATCTTTCATTTTGAGAAATTTCATTTAGTTTATGAAAAAGTTTTGTGATTGTTTTGAAATGATTTTAGGCAGACATATGTGTCTCTTCATATTTTGTGTACGGCAAATCTATTTTAATGTTGTTACACATCTTCAGTTATTTTATTTATTAATTCATTACTTCTCATATAGTTCAGATATCACAGTTCCCCACGTCTAAATAAATTACGTTTAACAATAAAGCAATAAGGAATATTTTATGTAGGTTTTCAAATCAGATACTCTTTATGTAAAGATGAAATTGATCATATAATAACCCAGCTCTTGTTAACATGCTATTTCGCTTTGGTGGTCTATTGGAAAAGTCCCTGCATGGTGATCGCCAGACTAGAGTTCGAGTCCCACTTAAGCTCGTTAGTTTCTTTAGTGGCTGCAACCTCACCATCCGTGTGAGCAAAGGAAGGGGGGGGGGGGGTGCCTACAGATTTAGGAGGAAAATCCTCCTAGCTATAGATCTACCTGCTGAGTCATCAGTAGCTATTGTCTGTCCCTCCCTGGTCCTAGTTTGGATGGAGGGGGGATAGAGATCTGATCTTATGTATATATGGTCGGTCTCTAGGGCATTGTCCATTGCCTTTGCCATTCATGAGCGACTTTTAACGTTTAAAAGGTGATTTATTGGAATATCATTACGTCAGATGTTTTATTGTACAGTAAACGACCCGATGCGTTCATTGCGCTGAACAAAAATTTATATTGAACCAATAACTCCAACGTGAAATTTTTTAAATTCGTAACTATTGTCGTTTTTATTCAACTTTATTCTGGACGTTTTAAAACTTTTACTTCAAAGAGAAAATTGTCGCTTGATATGATTGTTTGGAATTGATATAGGCCGTTGCAGTTACTCTCTCTCTCTCTCTCTCTCTCTCTCTCTCTCTCTCTCTCTCTCTCTCTCTCTCTCTCTCTCTCTCTCTCTAAAAGAGCGGTACAACTGGAAATTCCATGTTCTATCTGTTAACCGTACCGGATTTAAAAAGAAAAAAAAAATCTTGTCACATATTTTTTTACAATAATTACTTATTTGATTTTTACATCCAGCAGTATATAGAAAATTGACTTTTGGAACCAACCCATATCATATAACGAGACAAAATGTAATAGGAGTTTGTGAGTAAATTCTTTACATGGTGTTAGCTCATAACAAATTTGTAGTTAATAAATCTTTCAGGTAAAATCCTACTATATATATATATATATATATATATATATATATATATATATATATATATTATATATATATATATGTACAGTATATATATAATTACATGAATGATTGGCCATTGGTATATGTTTGGTCGTCTTCATATCCGGGATTTGATGAGCTATTATTTGTTTACCTTTATAAGAGATTTAAAGGTCACTCACGAATGGCCGAGGCAAGGGACAGTGACATTGCCCTAACTGTCCTAACAAGTAGGACAATGCTCTTGAGACTGACCATATATACATATGATCAGCGCCCAAGTCCCCTCTCCACCCAAGCTGGGACCAAGGAGGGCCACACAAACCCCGCATTCTTAGCTCACAAGGATAGTGAGGTTGCTGCGACCAAAGGAACCAACGAGTTTGAGCGAGACTCGATGCACAGTCAGGCAATCACTATTCAGGAACGTTACCACATCGGCCACCACAACCCTAAAAGGCATAAAATGGTGGAAATAGTCAAGTATGTATGAAATTGTAAATTGCGGTCAAGAATAAGAAGATTGACAAAGATACCTTAGTGAGGCTTCTCTTAATTTTTGCAGCCTTATCAAATTCATCTAGATGGGTTTCCTGTAAGGTCCTAGATCATGGAGAAACAAGTTTCTAAAGGTTTGCTAATTCCAGCGTTATGGACTTCAATTGATATAAGAGTTTTAGTGCAAGAGAATCTAATCTTTCTAATTTTACATTAGTAGAGTTAAGCGTTCGGTTAGTTCCACATTGAACTGTGAGATCAGTGTGTCTCATACTTCTCAAAGTTCGTTTACCTGGAATGTGTGGGTTGCTTGAATCAGATACGGTTGTGTGGGCGCTACCTATGAATAGGCAAGTGGAATAAAACCGGTGCTAATCTTGATAAGAACATTTAAGAACGTTTTTGTAGTATAGACTTTTCCGATCAGCCTTAAAATAGCAGATACTGAGTAAAATTTAGCGTATTATTATTATTATTATTATTATTATTACTATCCAAGCTACCACCATAGTTGGAAAAACAAGATGCTATAAGCCCAAGGGCTCCAACAAGGAAAATAACCCAGTGAGTAGTAAATTTATTTACATATACCTGTACACCCCAAATTAAAAAAAAAAAAAATTTTACTCCCATACCAGAAGGAAATCTTACCTGGTTATCTTTAAATTCATTTATATTATAATCAAGAATTTACTATATCAAATTGTTTGGAAGACAGATTATTATTATTATTATTATTATTATTATTATTATTATTATTATTATCATTAGAATTATTATTATTATTGTTATTGCTGTTGTTGTTGTAATGCATGAGATATTAGGGCAACCAGAATAAAGAGAACGTGTTCTCCACATCGATACGTATTTCAAACTTTGCCTAAATCTTATTTGCTCATCCTTTTCGTAAATTTACCTTTCATCCTCCCTTGAGGACACGCCATCAATTCGGACGGCATCGGAAGATTTGGAGGTCCCAGGTATATTGAAGGGACGGATCAGTTTGCTTTGCACTTCGCATTTGGAGTTGGCTAGAATTGAATACCAATAAACATATGGGAGACATTGATTCTTTCTTATTTCTTTCCGTATTATTTAGATATTGATTCTTTCTTATTTTGCTGTATTTAGAAGTTGATTTTTTCTTATTGTTTAGCTGTATTTAGACATTGACTCTTTTATATTATTATCTCTATTTAGACATTAATTCTATTTTATTATTTAGTTCTAGACTTTGATTCTTTCTTATTATTTAGCTCTTTTAAGACATTGATTCTTTCTTATTTTTGCTCCATTTAGACATTGATTCATTTACATTATTTAGCTCTATTTGGACATTGATTCTTTCTTATTTTTGCTCTATTTAGACATTGATTCATTTATATTATTTAGCTCTATTTAGACATTGATTCTTTCTTATTATTTAGCTCATTTTAGACACTATTCTTTATTATCATTTAGTTCTATTCAGGCATTAACTCTTTATTTTATTATTCAGCTTTATTTAGACATTGATTCTTTGTTATCATTCAGCTCTATTTAGGCATTGATTCTTTCTTATCATTCACCTATATTTAGACTTATTTTTTGTATTATTTAGCTCTATTTAGGAACTGATTCTTTCTTGTTATTTGGCTTTATTTAGACATTGATTCTTGCTTATTATTTCGCTCTATTTAGACATTGATTATTTCTCATTATTTAGCTGTATTTACACACTGATTCCTTTTTATTATTGGACTCTATTTACACACTGATTCTTTTTTGTTATTGGACTCTATTTAGACACTGATTGTCTTTTATTATTTGGTTCTAGTTAAACATCGATTCCTTCATATTATTTATCTCTAGACAATGATTCTTTCTTATCATTTAGTCATATATAGATGTTGATTTTTCTTATTTTACAGCTCTATTTAGACACCGACTCTTTCTTATTATTTACCTCTGTTTAGACACTGACTCTTTCTTATTATTTATCTCTTTTTAGAAATTGATTCTTTCTTTAGCTCTATTTAGAGTTTGCTCCTTTCTTATTTAGCTCTATTTAGACATTGATTCTATCTTATTCAACTTTATTTAGTCATTGATTCTTTCTTATTATTTACCTGTATTTAAACATTGATTCCTAATGTTTGCCTATGTTTAGACATTGATTCTTTCATCATATTTACTTCTATTTAGACGGGTTCTTTCTTATTATTTTCCTCCGTTTAGACAATGATTCTTTCATATCATTTACCTGTATTTAGACATTGTTTTTTTTCTTATTTAGCTATTTAAAAATAATTTTCTTATTATTATTATTTTGTTCTATTTTTATACAAAGTTCCCCGTTTACCAATTTGCTTTTTTGAAGTGTTGACTTTACGAATAACCAAAAAAAAAATGGTATAATATTCCCGAAACAGTCAAAAGACGACTTATAAAAAGGACCAAATTGGTATAATACTCCCGGAACAGTCGAAAGACGACCTATAGAAAAGACCAAATTGGTATAATACTCCCGGAACAGTCGAAAGACGACCTATAGAAAAGACCAAATTGGTATAATACGCCCGGAACAGTCGAAAGACGACCTATAGAAAAGACCAAATTGGTATAATACGCCCGGAACAGTCGAAAGACGACCTATAGAAAAGACCAAATTGGTATAATACTCCCGGAACAGTCGAAAGACGACCTATAGAAAAGACCAAATTGGTATAAAACTCCCGGAACAGTCGAAAGACGACCTATAGAAAAGACCAAATTGGTATAAAACTCCCGGAACAGTCGAAAGACGACCTATAGAAAAGACCAAATTGGTATAAAACTCCCGGAACAGTCGAAAGACGACCTATAGAAAAGACCAAATTGGTATAATACTCCCGGAACAGTCGAAAGACGACCTATAGAAAAGACCAAATTGGTATAATACTCCCGGAACAGTCGAAAGACGACCTATAGAAAAGACCAAATTGGTATAAAACTCCCGGAACAGTCGAAAGACGACCTATAGAAAAGACCAAATTGGTATAAAACTCCCGGAACAGTCGAAAGACGACCTATAGAAAAGACCAAATTGGTATAATACTCCCGGAACAGTCGAAAGACGACCTATAGAAAAGACCAAATTGGTATAAAACTCCCGGAACAGTCGAAAGACGACCTATAGAAAAGACCAAATTGGTATAATACTCCCGGAACAGTCGAAAGACGACCTATAGAAAAGACCAAATTGGTATAATACTCCCGGAACAGTCGAAAGACGACCTATAGAAAAGACCAAATTGGTATAATACTCCCGGAACAGTCGAAAGACGACCTATAGAAAAGACCAAATTGGTATAATACTCCCAAAACAGTCAAAATACGACCTATTGTAGCAAAATGCAAATAAATATTATATGCAAATAGTTTCCTTGGCTTAAAAAGTTATTGAAGAAAAGATCCATGTCTCTTTGTCAAGATCAAGATTTGCTCTGAATTCATGGATCAATCTTTACGATCTCTGGCTTGACTGACTTTCTATCCTTTTAATTACCCTTTTCACTCAACATTTTATATTGGGGATTTACTTTTTCCAATAGTAAATCTAACAACTAATAATATATCTCAGTTGCTTAACATATAATGGGGAATCGTACAAATAAATGAAATTGGTCTACCATTATTATTGGAAAGTAAGAAAATAATTCCTTTCTCAAGTCTCTCATTATTATTATTATTATTTATTATTATTATTATCATTATTATTATTATTACCTAAGCTACGACCATAGTTGGAAAAGCAGGATGTTATAAACCAAAGGGCTCCAACAGGGAATAATAACCCAGTGAGGAAAGGAAACTCGGATATAAATAAACTCCAAAGGAAATAACGAACAATTAAAATAAGATGTTATAAGAACAGTTTAACAACATTAAAATAGACATTTCTTATGTAAACTATAAAAACTTTAAAAAAAATCAGAGAAATATCATGAAATATATAATTTTAAGGTGATGCAACAAACCAATATCACTCAGTTCATCATTTTCAGTCTTTGTAAGTAAAATTGCAAAGATTTCTTGGAACATATTTAAATGTTTACATCCCAATACGGTCTATTTGCATATTTTCCACGAATCTTCCAAATACAAACAACAAAAATCTATTCAATCTTCTTCCGGGTGCTTCTCCGGATATTTCCTACTTTATGCTCTATATGTCTTTTATATCGAATTGCAAACGTCTGAGATATTATATATATATATATATATATATATATATATATATATATATATATATATATATATGCGTAAAAATCACAGGGTAACGTGATGCTCAGATGCCAAAGAACCACAGAAAAAATGAAAATATGAAATCTAAAGTCCTGACTAGTTTCGTGATACTTCTTCAGAGGAGGTATCACTTAATATTACATTACATATTTTCATTTTCCCTGTGGTTCTTTTGCATATATATATATATATATATATATATATATATATATATATATATATATGCATATATATATACACATATATATATATAAATATCATATATATATATATATATATATATATATATATATTTGTTTATTTATTTCCTGTCACGCTCAGGGGAAGAGGAAGTAGTATAAATCCAGACTAGGGGATTGTACCCCGAGAGGTACACTCGGAAACCACCCTCCCACAAATTGCCAAATCAGTCGGACGTAGTTAGGAAATAGGGTGGGAAGGGTTGAATATGTGCTTGCGTGTATGCATATCTATCTAAATATTCAGATGTCATTTTTGACGGGTCGGGTACACTAGTGGAGATTAATTCTTTGTGTACCACGTCTTTTAAGTGGAAAATCTCTCATGATAAATATTTGTGTTCGTTTTATGGGAATACATCAATTCATATGTATCTCTCTCTCTCTCTCTCTCTCTCTCTCTCTCTATATATATATATATATATATATATATATATATATATATATATATATATATATATATATATATGTATGTATGTATGTATGTATGTATGTATGTATATATATATATATATATATATATATATATATATATAAATATATATATATATATATATATATATATATATATATATATATATATATATATGAATAATTGGGTTCAAAGTAATTTTAATGGGCCTCAAGTCCCTTCAAACTCGAAATGTCCCTGCTTAGAGTTATGCTGGACTGGAGATCGAGTCCCGCTCAAACTCGATAGTTTCTTGTAGTGTTTCTAACCTTGCCATCCTTTTTTACGGGCTACCTAATATGTCCAAAATTTTATAGGAAATCGCTTGCTAATTATTGAATTAATTGACATTAGAAATAAGTTTGTTAATAACAAATTTATATTTTAAATATACCATTTGGTTTAAAATGAAATGCATGTCTATAATCCTTAAGCCCTACATATATATATATATATATATATATATATATATATATATATATATATATATATATATATATATATATATGTGTGTGTGTGTGTGTGTGTGTGTGTTCGGTATCAGAATGAATAACTTTTCATCCTATCTCTCTCTTTAAACACTTTGCACTTTGATATCACTATTTGTATTACTAATTGGTCGTTTCAGTAAACCCCCCTCCCCCAGACTTATATAAGATTATCTGGTCGAACGACACCTGAACCTTAAAGGCGATTAAGGCAGAGCTGTCTGATAAAAATGACAGTTCGTTAAGCCGCTTTGATTGTCACATCTTCTGAGAGAAACACGTGGCCAAGTTTCGCTTCCAGCATATACCATTAAACCTACTTGAAAGAACCTTTATTGATTAGTCGCTCGTATTCTCAAATCCTCTCTTAAATCTCCCGTTTTTCGGACGCCAAATCCTTCGACGCTGTTATCCCTCGTAAATTTCTACCTGTATTTCAACTAAATGAGGCCACTCTCTGGTACTTTAAGCTGAAACCTAACCCTTTCTAAAGTCAATTGCTTTTAGTGAGGCAGATTTACACCAACTCGCAGGGATGCCATTTTAGCTCTGTAAAGTTTCCTGATCGCTGATTGGTTGGACAAGATAATTCTAACCAATCAGAAAGCAGGATTGGTTGGACAAGATAATTCTAACCAATCAGAAAGCAGGAAACTTTTCCGAGCTAAAAGAGCACCGCTGCGAGTCAGTGCAAATGCGCCTCAATAAAAAAAAAATTGAGTATAGTCCCCAGTTCTCAGACACTGTTTATATCCTGTAAATTTACCTGACTTTTGACCATATTAGAGTAATAACCCATCCAGTCCCCTCAAACATATGATTAAATCCATCTGCTTCAACGCTTTTCCCTTTGTGATCAGCTTATCATTCCCGCGACAGCTACTGTATATTGCCCCAGGCTAAATTTCCTGATCCTTAGTTTTAAACTCTTAAGACTGCCCTCTCCTGGTCTTTTTACACAGGTACGCTTGAGAAATGGATTACCTAATGCTTTGAATTATTAAAAATTAACTATATTGTACCTATGATATATTATAATTAAGATGAAAAAGTTATTCCAAAATGTAATCTGATTAGAACATTCTCTCTCTCTCTCTCTCTCTCTCTCTCTCTCTCTCTCTCTCTCTCTCTCTCTCTCTCTCTCTCTCTCTCTCTCTCTCCCCAATTGTGAGGAGATATTAATCATACGTAAATATAAAACACCAATTTTACCATTTAGCTTTTTTTTTTCTTTACTCTTGAGTAATCAAGAATATAAATCTGATTTTCCTTCTAATTTTCTGTTTAATTTTATTAAATTGCACTGTCAAACGACCATAATGCAATATTTATGGATTTTATGATTTAGTTAAGAACTCTAAATCTCAAGGCTAAAGCAGTTCATCAATTATTTCAATTATCTTGATAAATTGAAGGACTGAATAATTTAAAATTGTTTGGTGTTCTAGTAGTTAAGATCACTGAAGCCGAGGATAAAACTTGATCTCCGTTTTATACATTTCAAATAATAATATATCAATGGAAAAATATGAAAAGTTTTTTTTCGGGTGATTTGGGTAGAAAATAATAATTTTTGGGGGAATTTAAACAAGATTTTTTAAATACAAAATGTTTCACCAATATTTGACTGGAGTCTCATGTTGAAGTCGGTTTTGAATTGTTCCAACCTTTTTCCCACATTTTTACGTCAATTGGTTTCAATATGAATTCCAGCCATTTTTTTCTTTAATGGGAGTCTAATTTCAGCCAAGCTGGAAACAGGCTTTTAAAAAAGGTCATAGATTTCTATTGTTAGGAAAAATTTTGAAGTTAACTTTTTAAACACGTGGCATTTTTTGTTACATGGACATTGCGAAGTTGGTCACTTTTTTTGGGGGGGGGGATATTAAATATTACACTTTCGTTTGTCATGAAAGAATCGTTATAAAGAATAAACATGAAATTGAAATATAAATTCGTATATATAATTTTCACAATTTTTTTTCAAAATTGTATCATTAGTCTCCACTATATTTTTTCCTCCAGGTAAAATTTATTTGTTCTATCATAGCATATCATTGGTTCCCAACTTTCAGTTCCTTAACTGGAAATCCATTTTTATGTTTTTTTTTTATTCCAGCGATACCTAAAGGGTAATAGTGCGGTTTAGGTTAAACCGTCTGTTGATGAGGAATGACAGCAAAAATATATATTTGATTATATTTGGTTATATCCTCCATGTCAAGCTGTTATTCATCATCATCATCTAGTCCTACGCCTATTAACGCAAAGGGGCGCGGTTTGATTTCACCAGTCGTCTCTATCTTGAGGTTTTAAATAATTGCTTCTCCGTTCATCACCTCCTACTTCATGCTTCATAGTGCTCAGCCATGTAGGCCTGGGTCTTCCAACTCTTCTAGTGCCTCGAGGATCCTAATTAAATGTTTGGTGAACTCATCTGTCTTGGAAAGGGCGAAGAGCATGACCAAACCATCTCCATCTACACATCACAATGATATCTCATCCACATATGTTATTAATTTTTCAGAAATGAATAAAAACTGTGATCAGAAAAAAAGGAAATGTTTTAGATTACTTACAGGTAAACTGTATCTTTCAACAGGAAACTTTTATTATTTTTTGATAATTGAATAAATTAATTTTGAATCCAATTAAGGGGCTTCAATCGTATCTCGAAGAGACTTCGAGAGTTGGCTGTTGTAACGCTATTATATTGTAATCAATCTTTTCATTAACTTCTTTTCCTTGTAATATTCATCGTTGTCACATATTCTGATTCCCTAACTTTCTAATTTTTTATCCTCATCAGAACCTTTTATTCATTATGGATTACATTTGACGCTCTCTCTCTCTCTCTCTCTCTCTCTCTCTCTCTCTCTCTCTCTCTCTCTCTCTCTCTCTCTCTCTCTCTCTCTCTCTCTCTCTCAAATAATTTAGAAATTAAATAATTTAGTTTCCATTATATTTTTCAATATCCAAAATATTTGGAACTCAGGTCCCTAATTGCCTAAAAAAATCATATATTAAATCCTCTTCAGTTGATTAAAAACTAAAGTTATAATTGTTATGTATATTTTTTTCCTTTGTAATTTTCATTGGTTTTACGGGAAAACCTTTTTTAAACGCACTAGATTTACAAAACTTGCTTTAGTTTCCATTTTACTGTGAAATCATAATACCTTCAGATGAAAATTCCTTCCTGCAAAAAAAAAAAAAAAAAAAAAAAAAAAAAAAAAAAAAAAAAAACTTAGATCTGAATCTCTGACCTTAAGTCAAAGAACATTGAACCATGTTAAGAAAAACATCTTTAAGCCAGAACTATAACTAACTGCAACATATTCATAATTGTGACATTTACTGCCATCTTATATCATAATAAGAAACTGCTTAATGATGGAAAACCCGAATGGGAAGATTTAGTAATTATGCTAAGTAAAATTTTTTTTTTATTAAAAAATACACATAAAATTCCTATTCTTGTTAATTCTGACTTTTGCGGTTTAGAGTAATCCCTCTTGGAATGGCCCAAATTGAGTAAATTTGTTTTGCGTAATTTATACCAATTTTTAAATAATGATAATTTTTTATATAATTTAGTTTTTTTATATCCTCTCTCTCTCTCTCTCTCTCTCTCTCTCTCTCTCTCTCTCTCTCTCTCTCTCTCTCTCTCTCTCTCTCTCTCTCTATATATATATATATATATATAATATATATATATATAGGACACGAGAGCAAACTAAGGTAAAGGATATTCTAACAGCATGGAAGAAAAGTAAATGGACATTGGCAAGTCATATGATTAGAATGGCACATAATAGAGGGACATTAGGAATAGCATAATGGGTCTCTACGGATTGCAAAATAAACATGGAAAGGAAGAGAAGACGATGGGTTGATGAGTTAACAAAGTTTGTGGGTGTGGACTGGCATAAAAAGACCATAAACAGACACAAGTGGAAGGACATGTCTGAAGCTTTTATTTTGCAGTGTAATAATAACAGATGGTAATAATGATGATGATGATGATATATATATATATATATATATATATATATATATATATATATGTGTGTGTGTGTGTGTGTGTGTGGTCGCACTCAGCTTTCCCCCTCCCCCCTGTGAGTGTGTGTACATATCTATCTAAATATTTATCAGTCGTTTTATTAACGGGTCGCTTTCATTAGTAATCTGATAAGCATTTAAAAACAAATATTCACCTACCGATATTAGATAAAGTTAGACTGATTAGCTATATACATTTACCGATAGCAAGCAAATAGGTTTATGGCTTTTTTTTTTTTCTTTTTTTTTCCAGTGGCTGCAAGTTTGATAAACCATGCGTCATCAATGTGCCGCCACATTCCCAATTGTTTTCCCAAAAGCGACGAATCCGTTTAAAATTTCACCGAAATTCCTGACTGTATTGGAGCTATAGATTACGAAGAGTAATTGAAATTGCATCCTCTGGGAATTCGAATAGTTAGGACTTAATGGCAAATACTGTCTATATCATTGAAGTAAAATAAATTTTTTTTTTCAGAACAAAATGTTATGGAAGTTGCATATTCATTTATAGTTCTTGAAAAGAACACACAACTTTTCGGTGGATAGGAAGCCGTCCTGTTTTGGTTTATGTAGGAATTTATATCTGGCTGTTTTCATACTGGTATCAAACCGGAGGGTAATAAATACCATTGTTGGTGGGTAAGGGGGGGGGGGGTGAAGCAACGAAAAAGTTAATAAGAGAATTAAAATTATTCTTCCACACAACAAATGTTAATAAACATGTGATTGTCACAGCTAAAAATAGACGAGAAATATTTGAACAAATGAGGATGAAATTTCAAGAGCTATAAAGTCTCTTATATTGGGTATAGTACAACTCTCTCTCTCTCTCTCTCTCTCTCTCTCTCTCTCTCTCTCTCTCTCTCTCTCTCTCTCTCTGAAAGTTATTTAACTTTTATGATGCCGTTTGTTTTTATGGTTATAAATTTAATTTCCTTTTATAATTTATGACAAATGATATCGAAGTCAATGGTCTTTGGTGTCAGAATGCCAGAAAACCCAGAATCTATCAGTCAATCAATCTCTCTCACTAAGGCCACCAAGTCCATTGCACTAGTGAACTGCCCTCAGTGTGCGCCAAGCGGTGCACCGTTGGCACTACTTGAAGACTTTTGCAGCAACCTTTTAACCCCTAGATGCCAGCGCTCTTCAGTCATAAATTATATTTCTGTTTACAGTTTCTTCCATCTTTCCGACCAATATTTCAGCTTTTCCCGCAGTTGCAAATTAATTTTTGAGATAACTATCTGCGTATTGCAAACATGGATATTAGCTATTATGGGGAAGAAGGGTTCATTTCGATTCCAAGTACATACTTTAATTCAACCGAGTATTTTCAGTTGATTTGAATGAACTCTCTATATGTCTTGGTCGCCCAGTGGTATGATAGTCAAATGTCAGCTTTGTTTGAACTTAACACGTAGGTTCGAATCTTGGCTGAGGTAGATGTCCCTTTGGGTTGGTATTACAAAGGTAGAGGTAATTCAATACAATACATTGTTCGGGCTTAATATTTAAAAAAAACAAATGTGATAAGAAACAATATATATATATATATATATATATATATTTATATATATAATGTATATATTTATATGTATTTATATATGTGTGCTTATAAATTTTTCTAACAATCAGATATTAAAAAGCATTAGTGGCTCAATACTTTATATTAAAATGTCATGAATGAAATCGTGACAAAACTTTCATTCATATATATATATATATATATATATATATATATATATATATATATATATATATATATATATATACAGTATATGTAATAATCATATATTACATGTTTAAAACACATGACTTAATAGGTCACTGTGGAAGTAGAAGCTAGTGTGAGAAGTGCTGTAGTCAGATCATAGCAGGATGCGAATACCAGATCTCAGTAATGTAACATTTTTATGAGGAATAAACACAAATACGAATCGTGAGAAAGAGTTGTGTCGCCACCGGATGCAGGTGTCTTCCAATACTAATGTTTAGTTTACATTATGTGTTTAAATGCTGAGATAACTGACTATACGATATCTGCGATATCGATATTTTAGCCAGTTATTACTAAGACATCAAACGGGATGGTCATCCGACCAACCCGCTATACTCCTGTGATGGAGATGTTAACACTGTTGTTTTTAAAGAATAAACCATTTTAAAGTTAACTTACTTGACTTTACTTGAAGATGTAACATACCAACTAACATACTTAATGTGTGTTAACAACAGTAGCACACTAATAAATGGTGGCAGCGGTGGGTTTGCTGTCTTATTAAATGAATTGCATAGAAGACATTTTCCTTTTAATACAGAGAGTTCGATTGCATCGACACTAAAAGTTGCAGAGATGCTATCTGATGACTTGCAAAATAAGACTTACGAGACAGAATCTTTGGCTCGTGACCTTTTGATGTGGACTGTAGGACACGAAAATATTGAGAAACATAACCCGTTTATTTTTGCTGCACTAAACATCTTTGGTTCTATTGCAAGTTTAGGTTTAGGAATTTCCAATCGTCTTAAGATTAGTAATCAAAATAAGAAAATTGAGTTCTTGACTCATGAAGATGAATTGATTATGTCAGAACTAAGGAATCAGTTAGCTTCAATCAATCAAATTATGAGTTTAGTAAATGAACATTAAAGTAATATCAATCAGATTATGGAAGTACAGGATTTGTTGGCAACATTAACGTATTATGATTCAAAAATAGATCACATACATAACAGAATTGCACATTTCATTGAGAAATCAAAAGATTATGTGGAAACTATCACGTTAGCGACTAAAGGTGTACTGTCACCCCATTTGTAGCCAATAAAATACTTAAAAGTTAATTGTGGAGAACGGACGGGAGAAACTAGGCTATATTCCTTTGTTAGACGCACGTAGGTTAGAATTTTATTACAGCCTAATTACAGTAAGCGTTGAAAATAACAGGATTATGATTACAATTCCCTTTGATTCTTCTGATGCCTGGCAATCTTACAGGATATCACCATTTCCGACTTTCATGACGAATCACTCAAATCCAGTAATATCCAGTTTGACAGGACACGTATTGATTTCCCCAGACAAGGAAACATATACGGTCATTAAAGACTTAAATCAATTAACTCACTGTTCAGACCCAATAGATAGAAAAATATGTACAGCTGACTCATTTGAATTCCATAAAAACTTAATGGATTCATGCGAGTTAGGTATAGTGCTAGACGGTGCTCTCTCCCATACAAATGAAAATTGTCTGGATAAGCTTTATCCCTTTGACAATAATGAGTTCAATTGCAGACTGAACAACGGCTCTTGGATACGATACGACAAGGCCGGCTTCAATGTATCATGCCCGGACGGATCCACGTCCTATTCCCAAATCTTCGTTGCAGCAGATGGTTGTATTGGGACATCCCCTAATTCCATGGTGAAAGGTATCAAGACTATCATCAGAGAACGAGCCTACTTTGCGAACTTCACGTGGTCAACAACGGTTCCATCTTTACCTCTCCCATACAACAAACAGGTAGCCAAGCGGTTGATGAAATTGACCGAGATGGACCACCCATCACCGACTTATGAAGAAAATCTCTTCTACATACTACTAGCAGGATTAAGTGTGACGGTGATGATATTTATCGACGTTAACATCTTTGTTTGGCGTAGGTTAAGGTGCAATAGTTTGCAGCTCAAACAACGTTTTGCCATGTCCAGACAAAACTCCTTATTTAATTCAATTTAAAGCCGTTTGAAAGTGGCCCCTTCATTCGCTCAAAGGAGTAAAATTGTCTTGGAAAAGTGTTGTGTACGAAAAGCAGTTAGTACGCTAGTAATATGTAATTGAAGAGACTATAGAACATTTGCATATTTAAAAAGTCATTTAAAAATCAATAATTTTTTTCGGCATCTAATAAAATATATAAGCCGGAATGTTAAAAAAAAAAAAACCGAATCTATGGGCATCTAATAAAATATATAAGCCCTATATATAAATATATGTACGAAACCGTGGTACCTGTACGTACCAGGAATTCGTGTTTGTGCACTAAAATTGTATCTTTACCAAGGTAACAAATATTTTTATTAATTACCGTATTATAATAATCTATATTTCTGACAAAGGTAACAATTATTCTTTAACAAAGTTATCGAATCATATGTATATCAGTATTTTTTTTTTTGGTACCATATAATCATTTGCTAGCAATGTACCATATATATGATCTGTATTTATCATGCATTTTTTCTTTGCTTTGATAATATCTGTTAATATGCATTATTGTCATTTTTTTATAATGTGCCTATTTGAACATTCATCCTCATTTGCTTATGGCTAAAGTTAAACAAAGAATAATACATATATCCAGTCACACTCCTAGTAAACATGTTTTGACGTGTTGTTAAATTATTTTTTTTTTAAATTGAGATAGCTGGCTGAGCTTATGTAATAATCATATATTACAAGTTTAAAACACATGACGTAATAGGTCATTGTGGAAGTAGAAGCTAGTGTGAGAAGTGCTGTAGTCAGATCATAGCAGGATACGAATACCAGATCTCAGTAATGTAACATTTTTATGAGGAATAAACACAAATACGAATCGTGAGAAAGAGTTGTGTCGCCACCGGATGCAGGTGTCTTCCAATACTAATGTTTAGTTTACATTATGTGTTTAAATGCTGAGATAACTGACTATACGATATCTGCGATATCGATATTTTAGCCAGTTATTACTAAGATATCAAACGGAATGGTCATCCGACCAAACCAGCTATACTCCTGTGATGGAGAGTTAACACTGTTGTTTTTAAAGAATAAACCATTTTAAAGTTAACTTACTTGACTTTACTCTAAGATGTAACATACTAAATGTGTGTTAACAACAGTAGCACACTTATATATATATATATATATATATATATATATATATATATATATATATATATATAAAAGTTATAACTATCATTCCTATATATATATATATATATATATATATATACATATATATGTAATGCATATATATATGTATATATATATATCATATATATAAATATATATGTATATTATATATATACATATATATGTGTATATATATATATTATATATATATATATATATATGAAATTTATATATGAGTTTGTGTCTGTCTGCCTGTCTGTGTTTGTATTTTGGGTCATTTGAATATTACTAGACAAACATTTAGACACTTTTCTATGTAGATTATCTTCATTGGTTTACTCTACAATGGTGTCCCCCCCTCCCCTGCGTTTTATTACCACAGACATGTTCCCCTTATTTCAGCTTCTCTGATCTCTTTAAGAGGAATGAATAATTGATTCGATTAAACATCTTTTATGAGATCCTTCAGCAAATTTCAAAAGGGATTAGGTTTCCTCCTCTTCGTGAATCCTTCTATCCTACCAGGGATATTAAAAAGATATATTTATCCATATCCTACTACTTTTTTTTATTAATCAGTGATTTTATTTTACGTTTTTGGGTCTTTACAAATGAATAAGTTTAGTCATTGAAATAGAAAAAAAAGAGGTTTAATTAATGATCAAAAGAAAAAAGTACATTAACAGGAATCGATATAAATGTAAATGATCAATTATATTACATTACGTTTTTTAATCTTTTCAGCCAATTAACGTTAACTAGGAATACTTAAGTTCAGTCAGTAAAATAGAAAAAAAAAGTTTAATTAATGCTCAAAGGAAAACAATACATTAAGGGGAAATGACCAAATTTGTAAATAAATTTTATTTCTTATAGGCTTTTGTTTGGCCATTAATGGTATTTCCAGACATTGTAGTCATCATGGAAAATTTCATTGAGGGGGACAAAATAATAACGTAAGAAAAATAGAAGCCAAGGAAAGGAGTTGATATTAAATTTTCTATCATATCAATGGAATAATAATTAAAGGCGACGGGCAAACAAAAGAATAAAAGAAAAAAGTATATTACCAGGAAAATATAAAATTGTGGATGTATGTTATTTCTTATAGGCTTTTGTAAAAGGAAATGGTAATTTATTTGGTTATGGGTGGTATTTTCAGGACATTGTAGTCATCATGAAAATTTCATTGAGCGAGACAAAATAAGAACGAAAGACAAATAGAAGCCAAGGAAGGAATTGATATTAAAAATTTTTATTACATCACTAAAATAATAATGAAAAACAACAGGCAAACAGCCATAAATCAATACTCTTCAATTTCATTGTTTTTATTTTCTATACATTATCTCCCCTATATAAAAAATAGCAGGTGTCTTGTTTGATATATATATATATATATATATATATATATATATATATATATATATTATATTATATATATATATATATTAATTTTTCCTGTCACGTTCAGCGGCATTGACAGACGTATAACTACTCAGTCTCTCCAGGGAGATGTCATACAATGGTGAGAGGGAGACGTACTCCGAGAGGAAATGGGGAAGGAGTGGGAAGGGTTGACTCTGTGTGTATGCGTGTCCATATCTATCTGAGGTATAGCCGTCATTTTTGACGGATCGCGTGCACTGGTAGACCATAAACAGTAAACTAAGTTAATTTGTTTCCTACCGAACAATGGTGATTACATTTTGTTTTATTAAATTAACTTCTAAATGGAAATAATAATTTTAAAGGATTATTTCATCATTTAATCTCACCGGACCGCAAAACCAAAACTAAGATATTCCATAGCATGTCTACTAAACTTGGCTCCTGCATTAAAACTTCAAGTTTTAAAACTTCTGAAAAGACCGATGTTACCTTCGAACTTTTTCAATAGACGGACAAATTCCTGAGGCGCGGATATACAGCTTAGCAAATAAGTCCCTATCTTGTATGCGATCAGTATACACGCACACACATAATTATATATATATATATATATATATATATATATATATATATATATATACATATATATATATGTGTGTGTGTATAGAAAAAATGATATAATTAATTCAAGTAAAATATTGATAGAATACTGTGTGCTCTTTTCTCATTCGTTCTCTTCTTTTTGTTGAGCTCTCATATAAACACACATACACACATATTTTTGTTTATTACCACTGCATATTTCACCTAAAATAACTATCGGGTGATGCAGAAGTGAAATACACATGCATTCAACACACATTCTTGCTGGAATGATTATCCAATGCATTATGTTTAAAAAAATTCCTTTAGAAATGGAAAAGGTCGATTTTGTTGTTGAAAGCAATGTACTTTTATTATTATTATTATTATTATTATTATTATTATTATTATTATTATTATTATCATTATTATTATTATTATTATTATCCAAGCTACAACCCTAGTTGGAAAAGCAAGATGCTATAAGCCCAGGGGCTCCAACAGGGAAAATATAGCCC
>NC_090745.1:125121886-125136886 GCF_036898095.1 Palaemon carinicauda | reverse complement strand
ATTTTAGTTTGTAGTACAGTATGTACCTACACACTCACCCTGGACTTAATCGTCCCAATTAAGATCACTGTTCCTCGCAGAGTTAAACAGTAGGGTTAACTACACGACCCACTGCTACCACAGATCTCTTAAGTTCCTCTACTTGCTTCGCATAGTGGCGAAAGAACACCCTGGAAGATTTCCAGCCCGTGTATGAACGGAGATGTTCAAAATCCATACAATTAAAGAAATTTAGGGATGAGGCAACTTTCCTCGGATCGTGACCTGCGGGTGTACTGTCAGGATCCGCTCTGCGAATAAAATATGTCATTTTCGCTCTGAGTTGATTCAGAGATAAATTTGAGCCTGATGTTTCTCCCCTGAATAGTTGACTACCCTTGAAGTCTGAAGTTCTACGAAGATAGACCTTTAGGCATTCTACTGGACATAGAGATGCATCTTCTTTCAGAGGGCAGATTCTCCAGGGACCCCACCTGTTGGTGGGTAACTCATTCTTGGCGAGAAACGTAGGATCCGGAAACAGGTTCAGCTCCCCCCCATCCAGGAACTGAACACGACCTGCCTCTCTCGAGAGGGCTACGATCTCACTAACCCTGGCCCCGGACGCGAGTGCAAATAGGAAAATAACTTTTTGCGTTAAATCCTTTAACGCACATTCTTCATTGCTCAACAGGGAGGCGAAATGAAGAACTTTGTCTAAAGACCATGAAATGGGCTTTGGAGGTGCTGAAGGTCTGAGCCTAGCGCAGGCTTTCGGAACTTTATTAAAGATCTCGTTACCTAGGTCGATCTGGAAGGCAAATAAAATGGGTCTCATCAAAGCCGATTTACATACTGAAATCGTGTTAGCTGCCAATCCTTGGCCATGGAGGTGGATGAAGAAAGATAAGCAGAAGTCTGTTGAGATCTCCTGCGGATTCTTTGCCTTTACAAAGGCCACCCACTTTCTCCAAGATGACTCATATTGCCTTCTAGTCGATTTGCACTTGTATTCCTCTAGGAAGTCTATGCTAGCTCTCGAAATCCCGAAACGCTTTCTCACCGCTAGGGCGAGAAAATCATGAGCTGCAGGGTCTGGGTTTTCTGTAATGAAGCGCAGACAGTCGACTTCTGGACTCGCTGGGTCAGAACTGGATGTGGTAGCGGCACGAACTTCATCTGTAGTTCCAACGCCAAGGGGAACCACATACTGTTCGCCCACTTGTGGGCCACTATTGCCGCTACCCCCTTGAAGGATCTCAGTTTGTTGAGGACCCTCAACAGAAGGTTGTGAGGAGGGAACAGATAAATCCTGGACCACCTGTTCCAGTCGAGGGACATTGCGTCCACTGCTTCCGCTAAGGGGTCCTCGTACGGGGACACGTACAGGGGCAACTTCTTGTTGTCTTTCGTCGCAAAGAGGTCTATTTGCAGTTCTGGGACTTGATTCAGAATGAAGGAAAATGATCCTGCGTCTAAGGACCATTCCGACTCTATCGGTGTGAACCTGGATAGAGCGTCCGCTGTCACATTGCGGACTCCTTGAAGGTGAACTGCCGACAGGTACCACTTCTTCTTTTCTGCCAATCGGAAAATGGCTAACATCACTTGGTTGAGAGGTGGTGACCTCGACCCTTGTCGATTCAAGCATCTCACAACCACCTCGCTGTCTGTCACCAATCTTATGTGGATCGAGTGACGCGGGGAGACTTTCTTTAAGGTAAGGAGCACTGCCATAGCTTCTAGAAAGTTTATATGAAAGGTCCTGAATAGCTTGGACCAAGTCCCCTGGACTTTTTTCCGATGAGAGTGACCTCCCCATCCCTCCTTTGAGGCGTCTGAGTGAATCGTCATCGACGGGGGAGGTGGCTGAAGAAGAACCGACTTCTTTAGATGTCTGGCTTGGGACCAAGGTCTGAGAAGAGTACGTAGCCGAGGCGGCACTGGTCTTCTCAGGTCTCTTCGCGCGTTTGATGCATACCTTCTCCAAACTCCGGTTGCATCCTTTAGCTGTGCTCTTAGCACTGGGTCTGTCACTGAAGCAAACTGGAGAGAGCCTAGTACCCTCTCCTGTTCGCGTCTTGATATCCATTTGGAATCTAGAAGTCTCTTGACAGAGCCCGCTATCTCCTTCCTTTTCTTCATTGGGATGGAGAAACTGTGTGACAAAAGGTCCCAGTGGATTCCCAGCCACTGGAACTTTTGGGATGGAGAAAGTCGAGACTTTTTCTTGTTGATCTTGAAGCCTAGGTACTCTAGGAACTGGATCACCTGACTGGAAGCTTGTAAGCATTCGGTCTCGGATGCTGCCCACACCAGCCAGTCGTCCAGGTAGGCTACTACCTGAATTCCCTTTAGGCGTAATTGTTTGAGAGCTGCGCTCGCAAGCTTCGTGAAAATCCTTGGGGCTATGTTTAGCCCGAATGGCATGGCTCTGAAGGCGTACAGTTTCCGTTGTAGCCTGAACCCTAGGTAGGGGGAGAGTCGACGGCTGATCGGGATGTGCCAATAGGCGTCTGACAAGTCTATAGAGACTGAGTATGCCCTCTTGGGCAGTAAGGTCCTTATGTGTTGCAGTGTTAGCATCTTGAATTTGCAATTCACTATGAACTTGTTGAGTGGTGACAAGTCCAGAATGACTCTGAGCTTTTCCGAGTCTTTCTTGGGAACACAAAACAGCCTCCCTTGGAATTTGATGGACTTCACCTTTCGGATCACATTTTTCTCCAACAGTTCTTGAACGTACTCCTCCAAAATGGGGGTGGAGTGTTGGAAAAACCGAAGGCATGGGGGTGGAGTGCTGTACCAGCTCCAACCCAGTCCATTCTTGAGTAGGCTTTGGGCCCAGGGATCGAAGGTCCAGCGATCCCAAAATTTCATTAGTCTCCCTCCTACCGGTATCGTTTCACTTGGACTGCCGTCCTGAGGTCTTGCCTCCTTGACCACGACCACCTCTGAATCCCCTTCCCCTTGAGGGGCGCCTAGACGAGCCTCTGGCTGCTCCTCTAGGCTTTGCACGAAAGGAAGAAGACTGTCCTTCGAACGTTGGGGTGAATGTGGTTGACTGACCTGGCACAGCCTGGGGTACCCACTGAAAAGTAGTCGGGGTTTGTGCCACCATCTGGGGCACTGGAGGCAAAGGCAATTGCAGTTGCTGTTGCTGTCTATAAGGCTTGGCTGGCCGAGACGGTAGCCTAGTCCTCATATTCTTCCTCTTAGGTTGAGGACCCTCATCCGGGGAAGATTTTCTTTTGATAGCCAGGCCCCACTTCTGGAGAAGGTTTCTATTCTCCACGGCGGCCTTATCAACAACCTCTTTGACCACATCGGTAGGGAAAAGGTCTTTTCCCCAAATGTTGGAGGATATTAACTTCCTTGGCTCGTGTCTCACCGAAGCCCCGGTGAACACGAACTCCCTGCAAGCTCTCCTTGCCTTGACGAAGCCATAAAGGTCCTTCGTCACTGTGGCTAGGTGAGACTTAGCCACAACCATGAACATTTCATGGACCTTAGGGTCACTTGCCATCGTCTCAAGAGTAGTCTGATGAGACATTGAGGCAGCCAGTCTTTCTTTTGTCTCGAACTCTCTTCGTAAAAGAAATTCGGACAACTTGGGGAGGTCCTCGCCGAATTGCCGTCCGGCAATATCAGCCTCCAACTTTCCCACTGAGAATGTCAGATGGACATCCTTCCAGTCCTTGTGGTCCATAGGCAGAGCCAGCGACAAGGGTTTACACTCCTCCAGGGAGGGGCAAGGCTTGCCGGCCTCGATTGCCTTTAGGACAGCCGCAAACCCTTTTTGTAAAAAGGGGAAGGCTCTATCAGAAGAGGACACAAAAGAAGGGAACTTCTTGCTCAATGCTGCTACCTTCGAATTCGAGAAGCCCCTCTCTTTCATCGAGGATGAAAGTAGGGCTTGAGCCTTAGCATGGTCCATAATAATGACCTCTTTCGGCTCTGTCTCCTCCCTTGAAGCTGGTTCTTTTCTCAGCCGGACATAGCAGTCCGGATATGATGCCTTGCTGGGCCAGAATTCTACCTCCTCTAGGAGAACTGAACCCAGCTTATCCGAAATGACGATCTTACCAGTCGTCATTGGCATGTGCTCAGCATACCTCCATGGGTTAGCGTCTGAGCATATGGGAAGGTCTTTCACATTGAGCCTTTTCCGGGGCCCATGTGATTCTGCTAGGGACTGCATACGCAGTTCCATTGCAGCCGCCTTCTCCTGATTCTCCTTCTGCATTTGTTGGATCATTCCAACAATCGAAGAGAGGGCCTGTCCCAGTTCTACTGGGAGACCAGCGGATGTTGAGGGGATGGGCTCCGGCATCTGAACCGGAGTAGCCGACACCTCGTCGACCCCATCCTCTGCGACATCCGGGGTTTGAACTTGATCCTGACCTTCTGCCAGGAGGTCTTCTTCCAAACCTTCGTCCACATCAGACATCCTGTCACACAACTGGATGTCTTGCATCGCATCTGCGACTTCCTCGTCCACCTGGACTAGGTCTTGGGGGATCTCCTCTTGAGGCTGGGGAATCACTGCTTCAGCTGATGCCTGGGGAAAAAGATACGCCCTCATCTTCTCACTAGGAAGATAAGGGCCAGAGGTGTTCTTCTTGAAGCCCCTTACCCAAGTACGGAGCTTTTCCCTAGCTATATCCCTTGATTCCGCCGTTCTAGGGGAATCAAAAGCCTCAGTAATCAGGTTAGTGCATACAGTACATACCTGAGGGTCCCAATACTGGAGATCATCCTTGGAGACAGCGCATGCTGCGTGTCTCCTACAACACTCATGTCCGCAGAGGTTCCTGCTACGGACATTGCAGAAAACATTTCCGCACTTCGGAGGGTCCTCCTGTAAAGAGAAAAAATTTCCATGAGTATCAAGTGAACTATGTATCACTGGATATGCATAGTATAGCATAACAATTCATAAAGGAAAGACACACACTTGTGTTTCCCTCACAACCCATTGTTGCAGCTTTCCAGATAATAAAATCAAAATTGGTTTATCTCTACTAGAGTAACCAATGCAAGGTTTCCAGAGGAAACAGGTGGAGCTCACACCTAGGCAATGATTTTAAAATCCTGGATAATAGACGGGGAAGACTCTGCTTCCTGTCTGAGGGCAACAGCAAAGGGCTGTGCAAGAAAACACAATAGTGTTAGAAGATACAGTGCTGTACCTAAACTTTTACTATAGTTTTCTTCTTACTGTATATGCTATACAGAAGAATACTAGTACAGTATAGGAGGATGTGTGCCGGCCTGCCTTTGCCGGCCGGCACACACCACAATTAGCTTTAAAGTATACTACTTAACAGCTATAGGGCGGCAGCCTTCTGGTTCAAAATCTTGTGCCGTCGGCAGTAACTGCCGGCCAGCAACAGCCAGTGTTGGCCGGCAATGATTGCCGGCCAGTAACTACACAAGGTAGTACCTAGCTGCCGGCCACACTCTTGGTGACCGGCAGACAAGGACTGACATAAGCCAGCCGGCAAAGGTACAAGACCAATGCCAGCCGGCAGCAAAAGAACCAGAAGACTACACCTGCCCGGCTGTCTGCCTCATAGGCCGGCAGCCGGGACAGGTACAGCACTAGAAGAAAATAGAATGGATGCCGGGATAAGAGTGTACACGACCCCCAAAGCCCGGCAACCGAAAGAGTGCATATAAGGAAGGGGAGAAACTTAATTCAGGCTTCCTTGACCAATGCCGTCCGGCTCTGTCGGCAGGCATGGATGAGGGACCAAGAGAGGTCCGGGCAGCACTCGAAAACATAAGGTCCTTGCCGGCCAGCATCTCAGCCGGCCGGCAATGGCCTTAGTCAATTCCACATCCCAACCTATACTAGGTCCAGAAGTAGAATGACATACAGTACAGTAATACCCCTGCCGGCCAGCTCTGCCGGCCGGCAGGGTACAGTACAGTAATGGCAAGGCCATTACGGAGATAGAGGGGGAAGGGACAAAAGGGTCCTGCCAACCTTGCTTTAGTGACAGATCACCCGCAGCCAAGAACTCTGTCTTAGCCTAAGGGAGATCTAAGGGAAAGGGCCAGCAATACTTGCCAGCTTCCAAAGCACCAAAGCAAGGAAGGCGTTGCTATTCCCAAGGGAAGATTTTATCCTCCCCAAGAACAGCAACAGGACTTTAGTCTGGTCGATCACAAAGGGAGGAATCATACTACAGAAACCTTCGATAGTGACCTAAGGGAGCTAAGCTCCCTTTAAAAGTGTTAGGTCAGCGAGGGGAACTCTGCCCCAAGCCAGACAACACGGACCAGACTAAAAAACTCTGTTGTTCTGTCCCTCTTTGAACCAGACTTTGCTGGAACAGGAAGGTACAGTAACACCCTAGTATAGTTTTATCGAAAATAAATTCGGAAAAAACCACTTAGGGATAAGCCCAAGGCTTAAACAGAGGGAAAGGGATTGCATACCTTCTCCGAAGAAAAGAAAGCAACCGGGGAGAATAATAAAGTATACTAAGGTTCCATAAGCAATTAACCTAGGCACCAAGAGAATCGATTACCTAATTCACCGAAACTCTCACGTATACAATCTTGGAAATATTCCACACAGTCTAAATTGTATAAAATATAGCCTAAAGCTTTAATAAACTTTTAATTACACTCGGAAAAACCAAAATCATGCATTAAGTACTAGGACCAAACGACTAGGCTACATGGCCTAGCGTAGGCCAGAATGGCGAATACTTCGCCAAATAATACTAAGCACGAAAGGAAATCCTATGTAACGCTAAATAGCTAAAATTTATTAAGCAAAACAACCAGGAATGTCACTCTGACTAACTAATTTATACCTAGCGAGTGACAGTGTCCAGGACACCTCTGGTAGGCTACGGCTCTTGTATCAAAGATTAATCCTATTAATCACTCAAAATTTTACCAAGAGCCTACATTTATACATAACAGACACTATACTCAACTTATCCGAGGCCAACGAAGACGGAGAAGCCATGAAAAGTTGAATAAATCCAAGATTTGCGAGAAAAACAGGAAAAAACACCGAGTTGTTAAGCTACGCAAAAAGGAATACAGATGGCACCAGGATTGGCGCCAGGCACGCATACGAATCGGGGGATTGGGAGGCCTTGGGAGCGGCTCCCCCCTTTTTCTTCCCGAATTCGTATCTCGTCAATCTCCCTCTTACGAGACGAATCTCTATTTAGGTAGTAGATTGCCATGTGACGTGTCTAGAATACGTCCTCTGATATGTCGCGATATCCCTTTCACGAGGGATACTCGCTCCAGGAGTTAGAATTCTGGTACCTTAAGGTAAATTCTCTGGGAATATCGCCGTAGTTGTAATATACCCTAGGAAGCTACCCTATAGGAACTTCCATCAGGACGACATGGCTTGAGCCCAAAAATATATATATATATATATATATATATATTGTAAATAGTTAGCAATTAGTGTAATCAAGACCAAGTAGAAGTTTGCTTGGTACCGAAGTATGAAATATAGAAATTTACAAAGTTAATTTTTCTGTGTATTTATTACCTGTTATATTTCATCCAGTATACAGTATTAGAATAACTGGTTGTTTTCAATATCCAACATTAATCTAACCTACCTTACCTTGTCTCGGTCTAATCAATCTCCCTCCCTATTTATCTCAGTGAACACAAGATAATCTTGGGGGCTAATAGTATTACAAGAAAATACACTAGAAACCTATTACAAGATAAAAGGTGATTAGCAATTACTGTAACCATAAAATCACAAATGTAAAATGAACGAATGTATAAAACTCCAAAAGTAGTGATGGAATTGAAATGAAACTGCCAAACAGATCCTGAATTTATTCTTTTCGTGTCACGTTATTCTTCACCACTTCAAGAATCGATAAACCATTAAGTTCAGAAGGGGAGCAGAGTTAACGAGCTTACAACAGGATGCGACACAATAATATTCAATGTATGTAACAGTGTGTCAGAGTTACGGATTTTACATCAAATCTGTACTCTCATTAACACGAGAGCAATCCAGTCTTTTAATACCTGCGTGCTTCACTGAACATTCATGTTTTCTCTGTGTGTGTATATATATATATATATATATATATATATATATATATATATGTATATATATATATATATATATATATATATATATATATACTGTGTATGTGTGTTTATGCTGTGCATATATATATATATATATATATATATATATATATATATATATATATATATATATATATATATATACACACACATAATGTATATATATATAATTATAAGCATGTACGTATATATAAATACACACACATACACACATGTATATATATATATATATATATATATATATATATATATATATATATATATATACACACACACACGCACACGAGGTCTGTCTAAAAAGTATTCGACTTTTGGATTTTGGATCAAGTGGGATGAATGAGCTGGAGCACTGTCATGATTCAAATGCCAATTGTTCGCTCTTGATCAAATATATTTTGGCCAAACACAGAATTCCAGTCTTTAACTAACCTTCCTACTTTCCAAACATGGCTCCTTACAACTTTTGGGTATTTCGGGAATTGTAGACAACATAGAAAATATCCCGTTCTGAGAGTAGAGAAGAGATAATACAAAACACGACGTTAAAGATGAACATCATATCAATTGAAGCCTACCGTAAGTGTTATGGGCAGTGGTGGGGTCAGTGGGCTTCGCGTGTGCAGCCCCAATGGGTCGTCTTTGAAGGGGATTAGGGTACCAATCACTTCAGGTATGTAATATGTTTGTATGTAGCCAAAGATCGGATACTTATTAGACGGACCTCGTATATACAAATACGTATACATACTGTATATGTGTATATATATACACATATATGTGTATGTATGCGTGTATATATATATATATATATATATATATATATATATATATATATATATATATATATATATACATATATACATATATATAAAACTACACAATAAGACTAATAACATTTCGATATCTCAAGTTACACAACAATACTGAAAACATATTTTGTACTATATATTATGAAATAAAGTGATATTTTAGATCAAATTATTCGCTTTACTAAACATATATCTGTCTTGCTTGATCTCTTGCCACTCGACATAATATCTAGCACTTACAGCACATCGCTATTACGCTATTCGCTGGATGACTTCAGTCTATTGCTGTCGGGAGACCTCTGGGTTACAATTTCATGTGCAGATTGGATTCCATTGTCCCTCTTTGGACGTAATCACAGTCAGCAAGGATCAATAAAGCACGGCTCATGAATGTCTTGGTCAAGAATGAAATGGTATTTGGCACATCCAAATTGACACTAATATAAACAGTACCTGTGGAATTATCTTCCTAGTCGGGTAGTTGAATCGGAAGAACTTCAAGAGTTCAAACTTACAGCAATTTTTTTATGTTGAACAGGCTGATATACGTCTTTTTTATTGTTTATATTTGGCATATCTGTTTTGATGATGTTGCTGTTTTTTAAATATGTTGTTGTTATCTTTTTCTCCTATCGTTTATTTATGTCCTTATTTCCTTTCCTCACTGGGCTATTTTTCCGTATTGGATCCCTTGACCTTATAGCATCTTGCTTTTCCAATTAGGGTTGTAGCTTAGCTAATAATAATAATAATAATAATAATAATAATAATAATAATAATAATAATAATAATAATAATAATAATACCTCTTAAAGCTCGACGCTGAGCCAATGGGACGTTTAGGTATCGTATAAAGGTACTTTATATCATTCCTGAATTGTCAATGAATTAGAAGGTTGATCGATGAAAGGATTCAGACACGATGATTTACAGTTGATCTCGACGATGAAAGTCTATAAAAGTTGCTATGTCAGAACTTTTACAAGTGGTCCTATTGGTTTTGTCGTGAGGGATCAATTTGATTTATCATTGATATTTTGGTTTACCAAATCATTCTGAGCGCGAGATATTTGAGTTATAGGGAGAAAGAAGTATTTTGTATAATTATTTGTAGCAATGCGTTTCTTGGAATAACTAAGGAATTTGTTTGTATATTTTTTAAGGTTAGTTGGACTGTATACTGTCATTATTGGAAAAGCAATTTATTATTTATCAGCTGTACTGCATCCTTTTTTATAACATATTGAGTCAAGTTAATCAATTTTTCCGTCTGATTTGAAAGCAGGTCTTTTCCCTCTTATTGATTGACAAAGCGTTGTAAACGTTAGATATGCCATCTGAGCAAAGATCTGGCAGTAATTCTAGCCTTCTGGAAGGTTGTAAACGTTACAGAGGCTGTATTAGCACAGATTTGGCAGTGATTTTAGACTTCTGAAAGCGTCGTAAGCGTTATAGAGGCTGTTTGAGCACAGTTCTTGCAGTGGTTTTAGCCTTCTGGAAGCATCGTAAACGTTAAAGAGGCTGTCTGAGCAAAGATCTGCCAGTGATTTTAGCCTTCTGAAAGCGTTGTAAAGGTCATAGAGGCTCTCTGAGCAAAGCTCTTATAGAGGTTTTAGCCTTCTGGGAGCATTGTAAACGTTACAGACGATGTCTGATCAAAGATCTGGCAGTGATTTTAGCCTTCTGGAAGTGTCGTAAACGTCATAGAAGCTTTCTGAGCAAAGCTCTTACAGTAGTTTTAGCCTTCTCGAAGCATTGTAAACAATGCAGAGGTTGTTTGAGCAAAGATCTGGCAGTGATTTTATCCTTCTGGAAGCGTCGTAAACGTCATAGAAGCTGTCTGAGCTAAGCTCTTACAATGGTTTTAGCCTTCTGGAAGTATTGTAAACGTTACAGAGGCTGTCTGAGCAAAGATCTAACAGTAATTTTAGCATTTGGAAGTGTTTTAAATGTTATAGATGCTGTCTGAGCAAAGGTCTTACAGTGTTTGAACAGATTACCATTGAAAAATATTGATGCAAATGATAATGTCTAGGATAAAGAATATGGAATTGACTGCTCCTTTAACTAGAACGTTACCATTGGCCCCTGGTACTGTTTCAGAGTGCAGTTTTTAGACATTTCTGTCATGTGGGTGGGCGACGGTGTTTGTGTGTGTGTGTGTATATATATATATATATATATATATACACATATATTTATTCCATTTGGGCACATTTTATATGAATTTTAGGCCGGTTTTGGAAATTTTTTCTATGTATGAGTTTTAAGAAATTTAAGTTTAACAATTAAACTTAGTGAATATATTTCTGTCCAAGAGTCCAGTTGTACAAATAAAGGTAATATTGATGAGACTTTTGCCAGTAAGTAGTATTCTAAGGTTTGGGGTTTGTACTTGCATCCAGCCAAAGTTTGGTGGAGCATTAGGAAACTGCAGGAAGTGTATTTTGACTGATGAATCAGTGATTTAAAGTTGACGACCAATGTAGCTTCTTATGGGGTGTAATCTCATTATTTGAATGTTTTCATCATAAATTATTATTATTATTACTACTACTACTACTACTACTACTACTACTACTACTACTACTACTACTACTACTACTACTACTACTACTACTACTAGCTAAGCTTCAACCCTAGTCGAAAAAGTAGGGTGCTAGAAGCCCAAAGGCTCTAACAAGAAAAAATAGCCTTGTGGGGAAAGAGAACAAGGTAATAGATAAACCACAAACACTAAACAATTAAAATATATTTTAAGAACAGTAACAACATTAAAACTTCAAAAATTTATTTGCTTCTCTGACTGCAACGCCCACGTGTGCAATCCGAGGAGAGAAACCAGTGTGATTTGGGAGATCAGGGCTACTGATCCAGTTAAAAGGAGGAGAAACGTTGTATGATTCCAAGTTTAGTAAAAACATAAACGTCAAAGATCTTTTCCAGAAAGGAAAATGCCATAAACTTATCGTCTATAAAATATTTTTTTTTGTCAATTTTAACACCGTTGGCCTTTTAAAATTTTCCACGTAGGTTAATGCAAATTGAATAGTCATATCTCTCCCGTTGCCTCCTACTATCTTTTATCTGCTTCTGGAATTTGATTCCTAATAGACAGAAAGACATTTAGCCCTTGTGCAATTCTACACACCAGTTTGAGGGGCACAGGGAAATTAGGATTATCTTTCCATCGTTATCAAATTTTTATAAACGTTTATGAGATATATGATTCTGTGGAAGATTGCTATTGTCAATTTGATTCGATTCACATCAGTGAAGCCGTGGTACCTAGCGAGAGAGAGAGAGAGAGAGAGAGAGAGAGAGAGAGAACCAACCTGCGATACTGTAAGAGAGAGAGAGAGAGAGAGAGAGAGAGAGAGAGAGAGAGAGAGAGCCTTACCTTACCTTACCTTATTTTTTGTTTGGGTTCCCCCAGGTCCCTCAGTGTGAGGCACCTCGTATATCCACCAGAGAGTTGCTAATACATCTTCCGGTGTATTTTGCATCTTCCAGTCTTGGATGGTCTGGGATGCATCTTAGGTATTTATCGAGCTGATTTTTAAACGCATCTACGCTCACTCCTGATATGTTTCTTAGATGAGCTGGCAGCACATTAAATAGTCGCTGCATTATCGATGCTGGTGCGTAGTGGATTAATGTCCTGTGCGCCTTTCTCAGTTTACCTGGAATGCTTTTTGGTACTATTAATCTACCTCGGCTTGCTCTTTCTGATACTTTAAGCTCCATGATGTTTTCAGCAATTCCTTCTATTTGCTTCCATGCTTGTATTATCATGTAGCGTTCTCTTCTCCTTTCTAGACTGTATAGTTTTAAAAATTGCAGTCTTTCCCAGTAATCAAGGTCCTTAACTTCTTCTATTCTAGCAGTATAGGACCTTTGTACACTCTCTATTTGCGCAATATCCTTTTGGTAGTGTGGGTACCATATCACATTGCAGTACTCGAGTGTACTACGCACATAAGTTTTGTAAAGCATAATCATGTGTTCAGCTTTTCTTGTTTTAAAGTGTCTGAATAACATTCCCATTTTTGCTTTACATTTAGCCAACAGTGTTGCTATTTGGTCGTTGCATAACATATTCCTATTTAAAATTACACCAAGGTCTTTAATTGCTTCCTTGTTTGTGATTGTCTCATTATTAGGTCCCTTGTATGCATACACCATTCCTTCTCTGTTTCCATAATTTATTGATTCGAATTTATCGGAGTTAAATACCATCCTATTTATCTCCGCCCATTCATATATTTTGTTTAGATCTCTTTGTAGTGAGTTCCTATCTTCATCACAAGTAATTTCTCTACTTATTCTTGTGTCATCGGCGAAACTTCTCACTACGGAGTTTTCAACATCACAGTCTATGTCTGAGATCATAATAACAAATAGCAGTGCAGCTAATACCGTACCTTGGGGCACACCAGATATTACTTGGGCTTCATCTGATTTCTTGTCATTTGCAACCACTATCTGTTTTCTGTTTTGCAGGAATTCTTTTACCCATTTTCCTATCTTTCCCACAATATTATGCTTTCTCATTTTTTTCTCCAATATGTTATGGTCTACCTTGTCAAAGGCTTTTGCAAAATCTAGATAGATCACATCTGTGTCTTTTTCATTTATCATATTATTGTATATGTTTTCATAGTGAGCTATCAGTTGGGTCTGTGTACTTTTTCCAGGTACGAAACCGTGTTGACCCATATTAAACAAATTATTTTTGACCAAATGGTTCATTATTTTCTTTTTATTACCCTCTCATACACTTTCATAATATGTGATGTTAGACTAACAGGTCTATAACTGCTTGCCTCTAGTCTTGATCCACTTTTGAAGATAGGGGTTATATAAGCTAATTTATGTTTAACATATATCTCGCTCATATCTATACTCTGTCTTAGCAGTATTGCAAGTGGCTTCGCGATAGTGTTTGCAGTTTTTTTTTACAAAATCGCTGGAACTCCATCTGGTCCGGCTGCCGATCCATTTTTAATTTCGTTTATAGCCGTGACAATATCTGCTTCATTAATATCTATATCCGTTAGATATTCAATATTTTCTTCTCTCATTTCTGTTTCATTATTCTCATTCGCAATTCTTGGCGTGAACTCACTCTTATATTTTTCTGCTAATATGTTGCATATTTCCTTTTTTTCATTCGTTAGCCGTCCTTCAATTCTTAGAGGGCCTATTTCTATTCTCCTTTTATTCATCTTTTTTGCATAGGAGTAAAGTACTTTGGGGTTTCTTTTTATATTTTGAAGTGTCCTTTCTTCTAAGTCCCTTTTTTCATTTTCTTTCGACTGCATTTTCTATCTTACATTTTATTTCCCTCATTTTCCACACATTTTTTTCTTTTGCAAGATTTTTCTTCCACTTTTTAATTTTCTGAAATAAGATCCTTCTGTCTCTTGGTATGCACGTCTTTTGTTTATTGTTTTTTTTCGGTACATATTTTTCAACAATTTTCTCCAGTATTTTGTACAGTATATCCGTATTTACCTGTATATTATCACTTATAAATACATTTTTCCATTCTTTATTCAGTTCTTCATTTATTTCTGACCATTTTATATTCTTACTGTAAAAGTTATATTTTCCATATCCTTCCCAAAGTTTTGTGCTTTTATTAATTCTGTGATCACTTGCTTTGGAATGAACTATCAATTCTATGACATTGTGGTCTGAAATTCCCGTGTTATACACTATTAGTTCTTTAACATAATTCACCTCATTCACAAATACTAGATCTAGGACATTTTCCTTTCTTGTTGGAATGTGGTTTATTTGTTGCATATTATGTTCTAATAGCATATCTTGAAGCTTTTCAAATTGCCTCTTATCTTCTGCGCTACTATTACTCTCTTTTTTATATGTATACATACAACCACTTTCTTCTATCCGTTCTTTCCAATCCACGAAAGGAAAGTTAAAATCTCCGGATAGGAGTATATTCCAGTCTTTATGGTTTCTACATATATCATCTATTTTTTCTATTATTATGTCAAACTCCTTAGTATTTGGGGGTCTGTAAACTACAATATTCACTAGTTTTTCAAATTCAAATTCTACCGCAATCAATTCACATTCTGTGTTG
>NC_090745.1:125111886-125114386 GCF_036898095.1 Palaemon carinicauda | reverse complement strand
AGTACTTACGTTTATAGTGTTCCCTTTTTGTGTACTTTATAATACAAGGTTATTTTCTTTATTGCACTTTAGTTATATCACTGCATTGATATGATAAAGTTTTCATCTCTCTTTGTGGCCTTGAGGTTGAGACGGGGTCGACTGTAACCTTAGTTTCGACTTGGTTAAGGTTCGAATCCTTGGTGGACTGTAACCTTAGTTTCGACTTAGCCAAGGTTCGAATCCTTGGTCGACTGTAACCTTAGTTTCGACTTGGTTAAGGTTCGAATCCTTGGTTGACTGTAACCACAGTTCGACTTGATTAAGGCTCGAATCCTTGGTCGACTGTAACCTTAGTTTCGACTTGGTTAAGCTTCGAATCCTTGGTCGACTGTAACCTTAGTTTCGTCTTGGTTAAGCTTCGAATCCTTGGTCGACTGTAACCTCAGTTTCGACTTAGCCAAGGTTCAAATCGTTGGTCGACTGTAACCTTAGTTTCGACTTGGTTAAGGTTCGAATCCTAGGTCGACTGTAACTTTAGTTTCGACTTGGTTAAGCTTCGAATCCTTGGTCGACTGTAACCTCAGTTTCGACTTAGCCAAGGTTCAAATCGTTGGTCGACTGTAACCTTAGTTTCGACTTGGTTAAGGTTCGAATCCTAGGTCGACTGTAACTTTAGTTTCGACTTGGTTAAGCTTCGAATCCTTGGTCGACTGTAACCTCAGTTTCGACTTAGCCAAGGTTCAAATCGTTGGTCGACTGTAACCTTAGTTTCGACTTGGTTAAGGTTCGAATCCTAGGTCGACTGTAACTTTAGTTTCGACTTGGTTAAGGTTCGAATCCTAGGTCGACTGTAACCTTAGTTTCGACTTGATTAAGGTTCGAATCCTTGGTCGACTGTAACCTTAGTTTCGACTTGGTTAAGCTTCGAATCCTTGGTCGACTGTAACCTCAGTTTCGACTTAGCCAAGGTTCAAATCGTTGGTCGACTGTAACCTTAGTTTCGACTTGGTTAAGGTTCGAATCCTAGGTCGACTGTAACTTTAGTTTCGACTTGGTTAAGCTTCGAATCCTTGGTCGACTGTAACCTCAGTTTCGACTTAGCCAAGGTTCAAATCGTTGGTCGACTGTAACCTTAGTTTCGACTTGGTTAAGGTTCGAATCCTAGGTCGACTGTAACCTTAGTTTCGACTTGGTTAAGCTTCGAATCCTTGGTCGACTGTAACCTCAGTTTCGACTTAGCCAAGGTTCAAATCGTTGGTCGACTGTAACCTTAGTTTCGACTTGGTTAAGGTTCGAATCCTAGGTCGACTGTAACTTTAGTTTCGACTTGGTTAAGCTTCGAATCCTTGGTCGACTGTAACCTCAGTTTCGACTTAGCCAAGGTTCAAATCGTTGGTCGACTGTAACCTTAGTTTCGACTTGGTTAAGGTTCGAATCCTAGGTCGACTGTAACTTTAGTTTCGACTTGGTTAAGCTTCGAATCCTTGGTCGACTGTAACCTCAGTTTCGACTTAGCCAAGGTTCAAATCGTTGGTCGACTGTAACCTTAGTTTCGACTTGGTTAAGGTTCGAATCCTAGGTCGACTGTAACTTTAGTTTCGACTTGGTTAAGCTTCGAATCCTTGGTCGACTGTAACCTCAGTTTCGACTTAGCCAAGGTTCGAATTCTTGGTCGACTGTAACCTCAGTTTCGACTTAGCCAAGGTTCAAATCGTTGGTCAACTGTAACCTTAGTTTCGACTTGGTTAAGGTTCGAATCCTAGGTCGACTGTAACTTTAGTTTCGACTTGGTTAAGCTTCGAATCCTTTGGTCGACTGTAACCTCAGTTTCGACTTAGCCAAGGTTCGAATTCTTGGTCGACTGTAACCTCGGTTTCGACTTGGTCAAGGCTCGAATCATTGGTCGACTGTTACCTCGAATTAAGGTTCGAATCCTTGGTCGACTGTAACCTCAGCTTCGACTTGGTCAAGGTTCGTATCCTTGGAATACTGTAATGTCAGTTTTGACTTAGCCAAGGTTTGAATCCTTGGTTGACCGGCAGCTATTATAAAAAAGTTAATTCCCATTCAATAACTTAAGATAGCTTCATTAATAGTACTAATTTTAATAATAGTATTTTTAGTAATTTTAATAATGTTTTCGATGTGACCAACGTTTTTTAATAGCATTGTCAAATATTCTATTAATACAGAACGAAAATCAGAAATTGAAATATCAAGGAAAATAAATAATTCGAGGGGCCACTTATTAATTGAGGCCAATGAAACATGAAAATGTAGTGACAACTAGAAATTTTTTACTGAATGTTTTCTGGGATATGATATTTTTTTAAGCATCTCTCAAATTTCCTGGGAGGAAATAGACCTTTTCAAAATGTACATTTCGTAGATTTTTGTTTTATTTATATAGCAATATGAGAATCTTTGAAAATTCCAGAAGTTGTTCATATTATAAAACCTTATGAAACATAAGATTGATGATGATGGAATAGATTGTTTTTATTCATCTACATCATTT
>NC_090745.1:125101886-125106886 GCF_036898095.1 Palaemon carinicauda | reverse complement strand
CTAAGTCAGTGTCCTGACTTATACACACACTCATATATATATATATATATATATATATATATATATATATATATATATATATATATATATATACACACACATATATATATATATATATATATATATATATATATATATATATATATATATATATATATATATATTTGTGTGTGTACACAGTCATGCCCAGTCTCCCTGTCCCTGTGGTAGGGGGAAGAGAGAAAGTAGTCATACCCTGGTGCTAGTGTGTATGTGCGTATCTGTGTAAATATTTTTGACGGTTTGTGTCCATTAGTTTTACATAAATGTCTGGTGCTATCTGACCTATTGGCCAGTCGCTATTGGAGTTTCCTTGTGCTAAAGCTATGAGTCTCACATGAATCTCTTCTTCGTTCTTACACTATTTTGTTTGTTTGTTTATTTGTTCACCTGTTACCTTGTTTGGGTGTTGTAAGTATAAGCTTTCTATTGTACAGTAACGTAAAATGACTAACATTCAGGGTACTGTTTTTATAATTTTAATACCGATTTTCGATGTATAAAAGTGTATAATAGTGTGATTGCATCAAGCAGAAATGTGTGTCATTTAATTAATATAAAAGGTCGTGTTTTTGGTTCTTATTAAAGCGACCATAAAGTTTATTGAATTCAAGAGAAGTGTGTTTAGCATTGACATGATTATGGCATTGGAAAGTCAATATATGTTTATAAAATCTTATAGTAGATATTTATTATTATTATTTTTATTATTATTATTATTATTATTATTATTATTATTATTATGACTCGTTAAGCTACAGTCCTTGTTGGAAAAGCAGGGTGCTATAAGGCCAAGGGCTCCAACAGGGAAAATAGCCCAATGAGGAAATGAAATAAGAAAAAACTTGGATAGAACAAGAGGAAAAAACCTTCAAAATAACAAGAGGAAGGAAACAAGATTGAACAGTATGCCCGAGTCTATCCTTAAGCAAGAGATCTCTAAAAGGGAGAATATTTCTTAATTTGAGTTTAACATGAATGACTGGAGGAATATTCTTTATATTACAACCGTTTCTCTTGTGGAACTAAATGATGGAGGCAGGGGGTAAATTTTGTATTTAATTTTGGAGTTTTGAACTAACAGTCTTGGTACGAGAACCATAAATTTATGCACATTTCAGAGGTAGCACTTAATGTACAAAATGACTTGTATAGTATTTAAAGTCTATTTGTTAGCGAGAGATCTCTACATGTCTTCAGCGAAACTAAAGAAGATTAACTAGGAAGTACATAAAAACAAGGTTAAGGTATGATAGATTTCATAGTATAATGTATTTGGGAATGAAACTCAAACTCAGAAGCGGACTATATTTGTATAGTAAGAAATAATAAACAACATACATATACTGGGTATATATATATATATATATATATATATATATATATATATATATATATTAATATTTATATATATATACTGTTAAAAAGTAATTTTAATCGGAAGTTCTCCGTAAAAATATACGGTTCTCAACTGTATTTTAGTAATACAGGCGACTATAATTTTTACCCTACTTTGTTATTATCTCTTACGGGTTGGTGACCGTAATAGTACTCTTGAAAGGTGTCATTTTATTAGTATAAAAGATCGTGTTTTTTCACTTAATAAAGTGTTCATAAAGTTCATTGAATTCATAGGTAGTAGGTTTGCCAGTGCATCAGCCACCCGTTGAGGTACTACCGCTAGAGAGTTATTGGATCCTTTGACTTGCTGGACAAAACTACATTGGATCCCTCTCTCTGGCTACGGCTGATTTTTCCGTAGCCTACACATACACCGAATAGTCTGACCTCTTCCTTTCACATTCTCCACTGTCTTCATACACCTGACAACACTTGAGATTACCAAACAATTCTTCTTTGTCCAACGGATTAACCACTGCAATTTAATTGTTCAGTGGCTAATATCCTCTTGCTAAGGATAAAAGAGACTCTTTAGCTATGGTAAGCTGCTCTTCTAGAAGGACACTCCAAAATCAAACCATTGTTCTTTAGTCCATGGTAGTGCCATAACCTCTGTACCATGGTATTTCACTGTCTTGGGATAAAGTTCTTTTGCTTGAGTGTACACTTGGGCACGCTATTCTGTCTTCATTCTCTTCCTCTTGTTTTTATGAAATTTAATGTTGACGCTGTTCTTAAAATATTTTATTTTGGTTGTTATTACTTCACTTGTATTTCCGTGTTTCCTTTCCTCACTGGGCTATTTTCCCTATTGAAGCCCTTGGGCTTATAGCATCATGCTTTTCCAACTAGTAATAATAATAATAATAATAATAATAATAATAATAATAATAATAATAATGATGATGAAGATGATGATGATGATGATGATGATGAGAAATTTCTTTAGCATTGACATGATGATTAGGCTACATTGGGAAGTCAATATATGTTTATAAAAACTTATACTACATATCTAAAGGGAGATTATTTTTAACTTTGTTTTTAAAAAGGTAAATGCCCGGAATAATTTATTCCAGGATTTTTACCTTTTTCTTTTACGGCAAATTTATAATAGTGTATATGTATATAAATCGCTCTCACCTAGAGAAAAAACCATTACCCTTCATGAATTGAAATTGAACTACATTGTTAGTTTAATGTATTAGCCTCAATCCTATGCTGCTCACCAGCATTAAACAAAGTCTTTAGATAAGATGTCAAATTAAAGTAGATAAACCACATATGCAGGTCAGAGAGATATGTGTAACAAACAGTGTTTCATCTCACACTGTTCATTGCTTCTCTGTATGTTGAAGATGAGAGCATTAAGTCTTTAATAAAATAGAATTATGTTCAATAATTATCAATTGTTTGGCGAAAATACCTTTAAAGACTGAAATATTTACCAACATTTTTTTACAAAAAAAGAAACATTTAAATATAAGACGAAGAAAGTAAAATCAATATCATCTGATACAATGTTCCCTATGAATTAATAGCTGCATTAGTAGAGTTTGTTATATGATTTATTTTAACTGTTTGTATTAAGGTCATAAATCAATAAGGAGTTGACATATATTAGTGTCATCAGTGTATAGTATTATTATTATTATTATTATTATTATTATTATTATTATTATTATTGTTGTTGTTGTTGTTTTTATTATTATTATTATTATTATTATTATTGTTATTATTATAATTATTATTATTATTATTATTATTATCATTATTATTCTTATTATTATTATTATTGTTGTTATTATTATTATTATTATTATTATTATTACCTCCTAAGGTACAACTCAAGTTGGAAAAGCAGGATGCTATAACCCCGAGGGAGCTTTATAGAGTGTCACAATCACCTCCACCCTTGATATTTATATTTATGAAAAAATGTCAGCTGACCATAAAAGCATTTAAAAAACATCTATTATTTGATTACAAATGAACATCAGGATGTTTACATCCACGAAACATCAGGAGACGATGGCAAATCACAGCCTTTTCCCAAAACGAACGCTTGATTTACTAAAGGATTTCTGAGTCTTCCATCACGGGGCCAATAACCCACCATCATTGATGGGCGGTATTTTATTCAGCACATTCGATCTTTTGTTGGAAGTGACAGGTGAATTATTACACCTTTCACGTGCGTTATGAATGGCCATGGTGCGAGATGTAGGTTAAAACTCTTTGAACTTTATATATAACTGAGCGCTTGCAAGCGTTTTGAGGGTCATGAAGCCATCAGTTTACTTTCATTGTTGTATAAGATTAGAAGAAGAATACATCCATCATTCTATCTATCTATGAGTCTATCTATCTCTACATAATTATGAATATATATATAATATATATATATATATATATATATATATATATATATATATATATATATATATATATAATACATACATACATACATACATACATACATACATACATATATATGCGTAAAAATCACAGGAAAACGTGATGCTCAGGTGCAGAAGAACCACAGGAAAAATGAAAATACGAAATATACGATTAAGTCCTGACTAGTTTCGTGATACTTCTTAAGAGGACTGAAGAAGTATCACGAAACTAGTCAGGACTTAATCGTATATTTCTATTTTTATTTTTCCTGTGGTTCTTCTGCATATATATATATATATATATATATATATATATATATATATATATATATATATATATATAAATATATATAAATATATATATATTTATATATATACATATATAAATATATATATATTTATATATGTATGTATGTATGTATATATATATATATATATATATATATATATATATATATATATATATATATATATATATATATATATATATATATATCAGAGTTTAGTGTGATCGATCACATCAACCCAACCTGGTATGAGAGGTCCTGACTAGTACAGCTTTGCTGATCAAGTCGATACACGATGTCTTATTAATAATAACTATTAAAATGTGTGCTATTAATCGATTAATAATTTATGTGGTTTATCATTATTAAGGTCTTTATTTTTGTTTATTTCATTAATATTACAATAATTATCATCGATGTTGTATTTCAGTTGCTGATGTATTTCTTGTAATAAATCCAACAAAACACGTCCGAGTCTTGAATTAATAACACCGGCACTTCCTATCATTATTGTCATTACTTTTGTTGTTACCAAGATGACTTCAGTGATATCTAAGTAAAGTGAATATAAAAAACCTTCCTATTATTACTCAGACCTACATTTAGCTTTTGTATTTAAGCCTTTATTATAGATTTTTCTTCTCTTCTATAAACCACAGAATACTGGAGATATTTAGGGAGCCCACGTTTATTGAAGAGATGGATCAGTTTGCATTGCACTTAAAAGGTTTGAGAGTTTCACAAAATTAAAGGTCAACCATTGCATGAAATAAATTTAACTTTCTTTATTTATCAGCAATGCCTCCCAAGCTGCTCTCAGCAAAACCAACTAACGCTGAAAGTTTGAAGATTTTGAAAATCAGCGAAATTCAAA
>NC_090745.1:125094386-125096886 GCF_036898095.1 Palaemon carinicauda | reverse complement strand
CAAAGCTTTAGAATTTATGGAAATTGTTTGATTGACAGACATCAATATAATTCTGATATACTATATTCTACTTGCATTATCTTACTTCCACAGCAGTATTCCCAAAAACATGTTTTCAAAACCTTAACGTATCCTCCAAACCTAAAAGGTTTTTGTAATTTCCGGTATCAATTTGTATCCATGTCTCACGACTTTATCCTATCTCCTATGCGGCCATGAAAAACATCTCTCTCTCTCTCTCTCTCTCTCTCTCTCTCTCTCTCTCTCTCTCTCTCTCTCTCTCTCTCTCTCTCAATAAAGGATGCCCTGTAAACATAAAGGGTTGTAAAATAATTGTGTGGAAATCAGATAAACGATAACTGGAAAGCATACTTCTCTTATTAGGAAACAAACGGCACACGAAATACGTCTGTCTATAATACAAAGTTATATAAATTTAAAAAAATACATAAAAAATGAATTCCATTTAGTCAATTCTATCTATCTATCTATCTATCGTATCTATCACTTTATCTATGAACTTATATATACATATATGGATATATACATTTGTGTATATATAACTGTAACTCAAAATGGATTTGCCGGAGACTTCCAATTTGTGAACCTAAACTTGAATGAAGGTAAGACAGAATCCACCAACCAGTAGACACTACCAAGATATCTATAGACCTTGGACCCTATTATCCCTGTGTGCAGTTGGCGGAACAGTGAACTCTGTGGACGATTGATTCATTAATCAGACTGTAGACATACGGAATCTCATTTAACCCCAAATTATTGCACAGAAGTCCATTTGTTTTCAAATAGTTACAAGTATTTGCTTTCGACAAAATGAAGACAGATTTAGTAACCTAAACCATAAGGAAATGCTGAGAAGACGGGAAGCTTAAGTGTTATATATATATATATATATATATATATATATATATATATATATATATATATATATATATATATATATATATATATAATATATATATATATATATATATATATATATATATATATATATATATATATATCAGCATCATCATTACCATCAACCGTTACTAGTCCACCGCAGGACAGAGGCGTCAAACGTGTCCTTCCACTCCCGTCTGTTTATGGTATTTTTTATGCCAGTGTATACACGGAAATTTATATATATATATATATATATATATATATATATATATATATATTATATATAAATATATATATATATATATTATACATATATGTATATATATATATCTACATATATATATAGATATATACATATATGTATGTGTGTATGTGTATACATACATATATACATATATATATACATATATATATATATCTACATATATATGGATATATACATATACAGTACATATATGTATATATATATATATATATATATATATATATATATATATATATGCATGTGTGTATACATATATACATACGTACTGTATAATACAGGGTACAACAAAAGTTTACGAAAATATTTCTGTAAATTAAAGAGAAAGTAATTCTAATCAGGAAATGTTTTATGGAGATATGTATCACATGTTCCCCTTATCAGCGAGATGAATATCTTAAATGATCGTTACGTCGGAGATATGGGTAGATAAGTGAGAGGACAGGCAATGATTCAAAATATTCAACCGTGTAACTCTCTTAAATTGATAAATTCCCAGCGAGCAGATACAGTGTAATCTACTTAACAGAGTAGAAATCTGATTTACATACATTGCAACATTACAATCCTAATATCAGTGGCTACTCCAACCTGTCCCACTGCAATAAATAATAATGTAATAAATTTACATCACAGATTTTTAAGCATTGAAATATATTGTTCTACAGTATATTTTACTAATCGCATTAACTTATGTTACTTTCCTCTTGGTAGGGGTAGAAAAGACTCTTTAGCTCCGGTAAGCAGGTTTTCTAGAATGGCATTACAAAATCAAACTATTGTTCTCTAGTTTAATGAGGTGCCATATCCTCTGTACAATGGTTTTTCCCTGCCTTGGGTTATAGTTCCCATGCTTAAGGGTACACTTAAGCCCAACATTCTATTCGTTTCCTTGTTTCCATTCCTCACTGGGTTATTTTTTCCGTTGGAGAACTTACATTATCCTGCTTTTTTAATTACGGTTGTATCTTAGCAAGTAATAACAATAATACACTTAAGTACAGACAAACACATAGAACTGCCAAGAGAGGAAGAACCAACTGGAGTTCTAGCTACAGATCTTCAGAAACCTGAAGTCAAACACAGAATCACATAGGTCCTGTATCCCCCAAGGACCCTTTTTAAAGGACTGTGGTTATCTCAATGATATAGAGATTAACCATAGACAGTTTTATAAGATGCTTATCAAACTGCTGCTATTAAAAGTAGACAAAATGAAAATTTATCCTGAAAGACATTCCATACTGTACGTAAAAAAAAAAAAATATTAATGAGATTTTCCCATGTCTGTAGTCCCCTGTTGTAATTTTTCATGTCTGTAGTCCCCTGTTG
>NC_090745.1:125036886-125084386 GCF_036898095.1 Palaemon carinicauda | reverse complement strand
TACAGTCGACCAAGGATTCGAACCTTGGCTAAGTCAAAACTGAGGTTACAGTCGACCTAGGATTCGAATCTTAACCAAGTCGAAACTAAAGTTACAGTCGACCAAGGATTCGAAGCTTAACCAAGTTGAAACTTAGGTTACAGTCGACCCCGTCTTTACCACAAGGCCACAAAGAGAGATGAAACCTTTATTATATTAATGCAGTGATATGAATAAAGTGCAATCAAGAAGTTCATCTTTTATTATAAAGTACTCAAAAAGGGAACACTATAAACGTAAGTACTTAGAGCTAAAGATAACAGAAAAGGGAGTACCGATAAACATGTTTTTCAAAAACTATTCGCCATAATAGGTCAAATCACAATAGTAATTCTCTAACTGTTTGAAAGAAAAGAAAACCAACAAAAAATTATAAATCCCTTTAGCGTTTTCAAAGAATAAATGTAATTCAATATTACCGAAAGGCTGGAATTAACACAAATAAATTAAAAGGAAGGATAATTTTTTCTTTATCTTTCCATAACTGTGGGGTCGAAAAACATGTTCTGTTCAAGCTTTATCATCGTATGAGGGGAAATAAGACGCTGATTTAAATGAGGTTTTCTCTCGCACTTTATCATTTTTATGAGTATGAAAGAAACTTGATTATTTTTCTGCTGAAATTGTAGAGAGAGAGAGAGAGAGAGAGAGAGAGAGAGAGAGAGAGAGAGAGAGAGAGAGAGAGATGCTAAATAAACTATGTAAGATGTGAAGGACAATTTAAGATACAAAATATTTCAAGAACAATCACATTAAAACAGATCATTCATATATAAACTATAAAGAGATCTACGTTTGCGTGACAAACTATTACAACCTCGATCAGGGAATACTATTAAATATCTAAATTCACATTAATTATTTAAGCTTTATTCCAAACTGGATATCCCCATAAAAACATATGTTAATTCGGGCTCAGTGATACTAAAGGTTTCGATGAGAAAATCTTGTTCGATTGAGATCATTAGCATTATTTAAAGAAAAAAATCATAACGAATCATAACAAAATTATAAAAATCATAAAGATTAGAAAGAAAATCAGTACCTTGAATCTCAGAAAGAGATTGAATAAATTGAATAAATCATAATAAGCCTAAATTATTAGGAGTAAATATTATGTTAAAAGGCAGGATAACATTAGAAATGAATCTATAAGAGATTACTCAAGTGCCATATGTGGACGAGATCATGATGAAGGGTAGATGGAGATGGTTGGGCACGCTCTCCGCCCTTCCCAAGAGAGATAAGTTCACCAAACGTTCAGCTGAGCTCCACAAGGCGCTAGAAGAGTTGGAAGACAAAGGCGTACATGGCTGAGGACTATGAAGCGCGAATTAGATGGTGGTGAATGGAGAAGTATTGAATTAAAAGCTTAAGATAAAGACGACTGGCGAAAGGATGAGATGATGATGATGATATTTTGAGCATTAATCAAACTGTTCTGGTATATATAAAGTCATTGAACATAAAAAAATTTCGAACAAGAAAAATCATTTTAAAAGTAGATTTCGAAATTAAGATTCATTTCGCTCCATAAGCTTTTTGAGTTTATATGTTTTGCCAACCGCTCAGAAAACCACATATGAGAGTTTTAGTATCTTAATAAGAAATTAAAGGAGCTAATTAAGAATTTTGCTAGATCCAACAACAACAACAACAACAATAATAATAATAATAATAATAATAATAATAATAATAATAATAATAATAATAATAGAAAGGTTCTCATTATTCAACACCTAAAACCTTTTCCATCAAAACCAGACCTTTCTTTATCTCAACCCTTAAAGATTTAAAGGCCCCTCATGAATGGCTCAGGCAAGGGACAGTGGCATTCGCCTATCAGGAAGGACAATGCCCTAGAGACTGACCATATATGCATAATGAACAGCACCCAAGACCCATCTCCACCAAAGCTAGGATAAAGGAGGGCCAGGCAATGGCTGGTGATGACTCAGCAGACTAGCAGATAGAGCTACAGGCTCCCCAAAACCCGCCCATCCTCCCATCATTAGCTCATAAGGATGGTGAGGTTGTAGCGACCAAAGAAACTAACGAGTTTGAGCGGGACTCGAACCAGTAAGGGACGTTACCACATCGGGCACAACAACCTTCCTGGTTATTGCCTTCTGCATGTATTTATCGGACTGCAAAATACTTCACTTCATCGCAATTTTTACTTCATGTCTATATATATATACAAATATATATACATATATATATAAATATATATATATATATATAATATATACACACACATACATACATATAATATATATATATATATATATATATATATATATATATATATATATATACATACATATATATATATATATATATATATATATATATCGCTCTCTTTACCCTACTAATCGACGTATATAAAGCAAATAATACATTTAACGAGCTTGCATTGAAGTTGGGGGAGATTGGTGTTTACAAACAAACAAAAACATTCAGGGTAAATTTGGTTAAAGACAATACTTCTTCACATTTCCATTTCCCATTTGCACATAACAATATAAAACCTGTCGGAATTATTTAGTGACATACTAATCGCGCAATTATAGCGTTAATGTGGCTTTCAACCACAATAATATTGCCAATCAACATTAACTATGCTTTCACAATGAAATATTAATTTCATCATAAATCGAATGTACATTTCATGAACTATGAAATCATAAATAAATGGTGAACTAAATAGGTTTTGAAATGTCATAAATAATCTAAAATATAATTGACGGAATTATGAGCGGTTTTAAATCCTGAAATTTTACCATAACTACACTGTTACAAAAACGGTAATTTTAATAAAAAATTCTCCATAAAAATACTGTTTTCATCCGCATTTCAGTAAAATACAGACGACCGTAATTTTACCTTGCTTCGTTATTATCTTTTACGTGTTGGTAACCGACATATCAAGCCTTTTACGTCAATATATCCGTTTTTTTTAAAACGGTAAATGCCTGGCAACATTTATTCCAGGATTTTTACCGTTTTTTTTTTTTTTTAAATTTTAACAATTTTCTTTTGAAGCCAACAAAATAGAAGGAATTTTGGAAAAGAGCCAAATGGACCAGTGAATAAGGAAGTCAATCGATACATGTTTGTTGGGTAAAGTGATATGTGGGTTGAGAGTCTCTCTCTCTCTCTTGGTAAACGATTCCGATTCATAAACTCTACATAACAATCAAACACAAACACAATAATTTCACCAATCTGTATGAGATATACATAATATATACATACACATATAGGCCACTGTGAATGCATACTTACATAAACACATACATTATCATTATATATGTATGTATATATATACATATATATATATATATATATATATATATATATATATATATATATATATATATATACTGTATATATATATATATATATATACTGTATATATATACATACATACATACATATATATATATATATATATATATATATATATATATATATATATATATATATATATATATATATATATGACACAAGGCCGGAAGGAAAAAGGAAAGGAAGAGTTGACTAGCTCTCTCTCTCTCTCTCTCTCTCTCTCTCTCTCTCTCTCTCTCTCTCTCTCTCTCTCTCTCTCTCTCTCTCTCTCGTACAGTATCGCAGGTTGGTTCCTGGCTCAGAGCAGTTCTCTCTCTCTCTCTCTCTCTCTCTCTCTCTCTCTCTCTCTCTCTCTCTCTCTCTCGTACAGTATCGTGGGTTGGTTCCTACCTCGGAGCTCTCTCTCTCTCTCGTTATGTACCTCTATTTCACTGATGTGAATCGAATCTAATTGACAACACCAATCTTACACAGAATCATGTATCGAATAAACGTTTATAAAAATTTGATAACGATGGAAAGATAATCCTAAATTCTCAGTGACCCTTAAACTGGTGAGCAGAATTGCACAATGGCTGACTGTCTGTCTGTCAATTAGGAATCAAATTCCAGAAGCAGATAAGAGATAGCAGGAGGTAACGGGAGAGACATGACTATTCAATTTGCATTGATCTAGGTGGAAAATTTTAAAATCCCAACGGAGTTAGAATTGACAAAAAAAAATTATTTTATAGGCGGTAAGTTCATGACATTTCCCTTCATTACTTCTCTAAACGAATTCCAGAAGAAATAATGCTATTGCTCGTCCCCAAGAGATCCAACGGAGAAAAATAGCCCAGTGAGGAAAGGAAATGTGGGAATAAACAAACTACGAGATTAGTAATAAACAATCAATATAAACATTTTAAGAACAATAACAAAGTAAAACTTGATCATTCATATATTAATAAGGATTTAAAGATTTAAAATAATATCAATCGCTTATGTATGAATATTAGGAGTTAAATGGCATGACATGATTAGAAACGAAACTATAGGAGAGATTACTCAAGTGCCATATGTGGATGAGATCCTGGTGAGGGGTAGATTGAGATGTTTTAGGCATGCTCTTCACACTACACAAGAGGGATTATTTCATCAAACTATCAATCGGGCTCCACAATGTACTAGAAGAGTTGGAAGCCCCAGGCATCTTTATTTTGAGTCCTATAATTGACTAAGGAAGCAGCTGGATGTAGATGAAGCAGCTCTTAATTGCAAGGGGCAATGGCAAGTAACTATTAATGGTATAATCATGCAGTACTTTTAGGAATGGATGACCATACAATTTCCAAATACTTACTTCAATACATGGAATTTGTATGGAATGTGTATGGAATTTAAATGGATTTGTATTGATTTAAATGCTCAAAAAAGAGACAACTGATGAAATCTAACCAAGGGCCTTTGCATCCATAGGCGTGGGAGGAGATGATAATGATGATGTTTGATGTAGCTCTTACAGAAGGACACCGACCCTGCCTCGAACAGCCACAGGTCGCATTCCAGAGACACGATCTATATGGAAATCCAGACCGTGATGCGATCGTTTTGCAAAATCCAGGTTTTTACCCCGACTGGTTGAATATCTTATTTCCAGCCTGGCCCAGAGGACGGCCAGTCGTTCCTTGTAAGAGGTGTCTTTCATCATCAAAGAGATAAAGTCAGAGGGAAGAAGGTCTTTTATTTCCCGGGAGGTCTTTATGTAAATATCAAGGGAAGGTAAAAAGGATTATTGCCGATAAGCACCGGATGAAAAGTCTATTGGATCTGATGGCCTCGAGTTGGTTTAAAGGAAATATTGTAAGGAAATGAAAAATGAGGATAAGAGTCTCGTATCTGCGGATATTCAATCATCATTTTACGTCGGAAAACAAAAAGGAAGATGGTAAACTAAAATGAGAACTGGGATCTCCAATTTCATATCTAAACAGTACATATCCATACAAATTAAATTCCAAGAATGGAGAGCGAATGATTTCTCTCGTAATATCTAACCTATACTTATTCAAGCGTTACAACATTGTCATAAATGTATGCATTTTTACTTTTGCTCTAAAGCTATTATATGAAGTGCAAGTGTGTTACAATATCGGTAGTGATAAAGAGTTTACCAAACACTGTAAGACCAACCTGCAACCAACTAACCGCACACGATCTGAAATCTAGTACTAAAACACATAAAACAGAGTAATCAGAGATTTCAAACCACCGCCAATGAATATTGACAAAATTTAAGTCAAATCTACGGACAAATTACTTCTGTTTTCATATGCTGACCGTGGATGAAAATACTGTAATGTTCTACTACAGGCTACGGACAGCACACACCTATGTTCATATGCTGAGTGTTGACAGTGAAAATTGCAATGTTGATCCAGTCATTATGTTGGTCTGGATCATCTCCAAAATTTGATGGGGTCGTTGAGTAGTTCTGACGTAATCCTGTCCACAACCAGACTGACAAAAATTAAATAAACCTCCTTGGCGGAGGTAGCAAGAAAAGTACAGCCGAGAAAAATAGGGGACAAATAATTATATTATTAACTGAAATGTTACTTACTTTGTAAAATTCTTAATTTAATTACCTAGCTAATCTGAATAATAAAACATTTACCAGAAAAACTGAATTCAGGAGAGGCTCAGAACCTGTATTGTTATAAATGTGTGAATAAAACAAATCACAAGACCTTTCTCTTAGCTTTTAGCTTTATAATTATGATGTCAAATATGCTCCAGTTTATGAAATAATTCAATTGATTTCATTGCTTCATTCCCGGTAACATTTCTCACGTGATACTGATAAAATTCAAAATATTCTATGACATTCCGTTGACTGCTCAGGTATATCCTTCAATTTATTCTAAATGTAATAATGTTATATACATATACATCTACATACAGCATATACATATGAGCATAAGCCTAATAGGAGGGGGCTTGAAGAAAATAAGGCAACAAAACTGTTACATACATACTGCAATTGCAGAATACCAGATGAACACCCTATGCGGGAAACTTCCACATTAGCTACTTCATAGCTTTAGACAAGCACAGTGTGTCTTTCACCTCTATCCTGACACCAATCTTATTACTTTCCAAGACATAATGGCCCTTCCTATTCTATAGACCTTTCACATCTATCTTTTTTCTCTTCCTATAGTTATTTTGAAGTCTTTACAGTTTAAATATGAAAAAAAATATTTTGATGTTATTGTTCTTAAACTTATCTTGTAGTTTATTTCCTTGTTTCCTTTCCTTACAGGGCTATTTTTCCCCGTTGAGGCCCTTGGGCTTATGGCATCCTGCTTTTCCGACTACGGTTGTAGCTTAGCAAGTAGTAATAATAATAATAATAATAATAATAATAATAATAATAATCATTTCTCTAGCTTTGTTGAAGTCTTCCTCTGCTAGCTACTTTCTCTACTCTTCACTAAGCTAATTTGTCATCAGCAATTATTTTCACGTAGCGAAAACCTCTCAAAACATTACTATATATACTCTAATGATCCTCTACTCCAAACTCTACTTTTCTTATCCCACATCATTGCTCCTATAATTACAGCCATTTGGGGGATGTCTTGTACTACTCGGATAGCTAGGTTGGTAGCGTCGTGGGCTTCTGTTTCAGAAGTCCCGCGTTCACGTCCCTGCTAGGGCGCGAATAGTGTGAGACCTTTTACCGGGATACTCCCCAGGGTGGCGCCTGGGGGGGAGGGAGGTTAGAGGGGGCTAGTGATAGTCCCAGCTGGCTCATGGTCGCCCGAGGAGATGATGAAGATCGACTCGGGGAGACTAAAACACGCAACTTTTAAACTTTTTACTCCAAGTATAAAGATATTGATCAACCATGGAGAAAGTCTCAGTCGCACTTCCATCTACTAATACTAACATAGACTCGTACATAAGGTAAAATATGTTAATTACTGCTCTAAAAAAAAGTTTTCTTCTTTACTATATATCCCAAACACTCAATGACAAACAGTTTAGTATGACATGCATTCTCCTCATCACCATTTATGTTGCCTCTATATTAGTTCTACACGAAAATGTTACAAAATCTATGAAGCTTTTAATCAGTGTCAAACTTTTCACCATGCATTAAATCCGCATTGTTCTTTCCATAAATCCCCCTTTAGTCACCTATCTTTCTCTCTGCAATGCTTATATTCTCCTTTATCGCCTTTATCCTGATAACAGAAAAGGATTATTCCTCTTGCCCATTCTTTCTGAGACTTTCCTCATCCATAATCACTTTACGCACACTACTCGATCATTAGTTCATTGCCTTATCACAATACCACTCTTGTCCTCACCCATTTCATTACATTTACAACAATTTTCTTTGTTGCATTCTCAATTTTGCACTAATTCAGTGCTGTCTCTATCCAAATGAGCACTTACAATCATCAAAAATGACTCTATCTACATCGAAGTGCAATGACTTCAAACAGCACCTGGTCATTAACAATTAATTTCATTGTGAGATCGGCATACTCATTACTTTTTCTATTTGAATTTACCACCCTCTTAAGCAATTTGTCCTTTTTTTTTCTTATATATCACTTATGCCCATTCTCATACTTTCAATGCTTTCACTCATCTTCTTCCCTGACTGGTGAACGCCAGACTGGGGTTCGAGTCCCGCCCAAACTATTTAGTTTCTTTGGTCGCTGCAACCTCACCATCCTTGTGAACTATGAATGGGGTGTTGGGGGGAACCTAAAGGTCTATCTGCTGAGTCATCAGCAGCCATTGCCTGGCCTCCCTGGTCCCATCTTGGGTGGAGAGGGGGCTTGGGCGCTGATCATATGTAAATATGGTCAGTCTCTAGGGCATTGTCCTGCTCGATAGGGAAATGTCACTAGTTCTTGCCCCAGCCATTCATGATCGGCCTTTAAGCCTTAAAACCTGTACATGGTATAGTCTTCTGCCAAGCATACTTACAGTATAAAACTTATTTCCCTCTATCTAAACGACTCATTTCCTGGCTCACCATTTATTTTCTCTATTATCTCTTTATTAACCACAAATGTTACATGCCCACTACATAAGTTTATCCTGGAGTTCTATATAAATTCCATACAGTCTTACCATCTTTATGTCTTTAATCATATTTCCTCTTCATTCAATTTCAATCATCAGTTCCTATATTTCCTTTTACTTTCATTTCCTTCATCACTTTCTTACTTAGCTATCTTACAATAGTAACCGTATTTCACTCCTCTTTCCCAACCTTATAGTTTATGAATTTTGACTTCTATTTCAATTAAATACTGATTTTATATATATATATATATATATATATATATAACAATAAATACAAATATTCTTCTGTGAAAAGCAAGTCATCTCAGCAATCAAGCATCACTCTGAACATATTTCTACAAAATTCGCTCCTCTATTTCCCTCCCACTTACCTTTGCATTAAAATCATATTTCACAGCCACCCATTCACATTTGCCCAACTATATTTCCAATACTATTCTTTTCCATTGTAGATGTATCCTACTCCCTGTACTAAATTCTATCATGTACATCTTCCAAATAATTTACGATCAAGTCTTAACCCTGCAGCATCCTATACCTTCCGATTTACAAAGTCTCCTCAATACCATGTTACTGTCCATTCTTTCCTTGTGAACAATTCCTGCCATACTCAATTTCCTCCCCTGAAATTCTCGAACGAAAAAAAATCATTCTCTTGCACGCGTCCCCGGAGCTTTTCAGATCCTACGTGAGCTACCTTGTCCTAAGGTTTAACATCCTTCCATGTACTCAAAATATAATCATTCATTCTTTGGCCTTAACATTTCTTGTAAATTTGAACTTACAACTGTGCATTACTTTGAGGCAAATTACATAGTTCCATATATTACATAAATACATACATGCAAATTATATACACTCGGGATAACCACGTCTATCGAGAGTATGACTAATCCCTCTACCCCTACCGGATGGGCCGGGAGAAATCAAGTAGTAGTAGTATAGGTATATATATATATATATATATATATATATATATATATATATATATATATATATATATATACAAACATATATATATACAAACAAATATATATATATATATATATATATATATATATAACCATGAACAGTATATTATTATTATTACTATCATTAATATTATTATTAATATCATTAATACTATTACTTGCTAAGCTACATCCCTAGATGGAAAAGCAGGATGCTATAAGCCCAGAGGCTCCAACAGGGAAAATAGCCCAGTGAGGAAAGGAAACAAGGAAAAATAAAATATTTTAAGAGCAAAAATATCTCCTATATGAACTATAAAAACTTTAACAAAACAAGAAGAGAAATAACATAAAATAGTGTGCCTGAATGTACCCTCAAGCAAGAGTACTTGCTCTTTATTGTATAGTGTAGGGGAGATTACAAACTCTAATAGGGGATGTTACAGAAAAAGAAAATCTTTTAAGGGATTAAACAATTCTTATATAGCAATAACATAAAAGCCATTCTCCCCGTTAGCCATTCTGTATCAATGTTTCCTTTGATTGAAATCAAATGTGCCTGAGAAACCACACTGCCAACTATGACATATAAAAAAAATCTAAATCCCTATCATTTTTATTTTTATCCGAGACGGATATAAAAAAAAGGTCACGCTCGCATTTCCGTTACATTTGCTGAGAGAGAGAGAGAGAGAGAGAGAGAGAGAGAGAGAGAGAGAGAGAGACTCAGTTCAAGGGTAGAAAGCCCTGGTCGGGACCATTCTGGTGTCGACTTTCATGGCGGACAGACGTCCTGGCTGCGCTGAGCTCTTGAGCGGTGAACCGACAAACTTTTCTGGAAGTTATTCTTCCGAAGAATCTCCCAATTGGATGGGTAATTGGAAACATTTGAAGGTGTTCATACTTCAAGTGTAATGATGCTTCAATTCATTACATTCTAGCAGTATTACAAATAAAATAGCACACGAGAAAACTTTATCGGAAAAACATCTTGAAAGAAAGTGGCAAAACTTTTAATTGAGGGGATGTGACATTGGCTGGTGATGCTAAACAGAAAAAGAGAGAAGACTTTTTTTCAAGTTGATTCTCAGTATCGCAATTACTAACTCTGGACGATTAGTTGGGAAATATATGTGTAGGAAGTGAAAAGCCATAATAGCTTACATTGCTGAGGAAAATTGTAACCAAAATTCGTCAGCAATTGTTGGTGCTGACTTGAATTACAGGTAAGGATATAATTTTTTGTTCAGGTTATTCACCTTTAGCATTAAGGAATATATATGTATATACTGTATATACACATAAACAAATAAAACTTTCGGGAAAATTAGTTTCGCTCATTTATCTTGTGATGCGAGGTTAGCACCACTGAACCATATATACATACTGTACATACATACATACATAAACACAAAAACACACACACACACACACACACATATATATATATATATATATATATATATATATATACAGTATATACTGTATGTACACCCAAGCAAAAACTACAGTTCACCGTTTATTATTATTATTATTATTATCATTATATTATTATTATTACTAGCTAAGCTACAACCATAGCTTGAATAGCAAGATGCTATAACCACAAGGCCTCAAACAGGGATAACAGCCCAGTGGGGAAAAGGAATAAGGAAACAGATAAAATAGTGTGCCCGAGTCTACCCTCAAGCAAGAGAACTCTATACCAAGACAGTGGAAGACCATGATATAGAGGCTATGGCACTACACAAGACAAATGAACAATGGTTTGAATTTGGAGTGGCATTCTCCTAGAAGAGCTGCATATCACAGCTAAGGGGTCTCTTTTACACACACCAAGTGGAGGTAGTCACTAAACAAATAATTATACTGTAGTTTATCCAAATTAGCAATAATACATACAGGTAAGGAATACTGATTTCTTAGAAAAGGCAGGGATTTGCTGGTTATCTGAAGATATAAAATCGATTGTTCAATGATATAGGAATAATTACCCTCCATCTTTGATGCATTTGGGTTGTCTACTGGAAAGATTTGCTGAACCATTTTCTTTATTTTAAGAATATAATTAACATTGCTCATAGAATTTAGCTATACTCTATAATTGTTTCATGTTGATGGTAGCTTCTGGAATCTTCTACAATGAATTACAGGTTACCTCACTCTTTTTAACAATGCCACCCACCCGTTGAGATACTACCACTCGCGAGATATCGGGTCCTTTGATTGATCAAAATAGTACTACATTGGAAGCCTCTCTGCTTACGGATTATTTTTCTATTGCCTACATATACACCAAATAGTCTAGCCTATACTACACATACTCTCCTCTTTCCTCATATACCTGACAACACTAAGATAATTGAAAAACTCAAGGGATTAACTACTGCACTGTAATTACTCAGTGGCTACTTTCCACTTGGTAAGGGTAAAAGCGACTTTAGTTACGGTATGCAGCTCTTCTAGAAGGTCACTCAAAAATCAAACCATTGCTGTCTTGAATTGGCTAGTTCCATAGCTTCTATACCATGGTGTTCCACTGTCTTGGGCTAGAATTCTCTTACTTGAGGGTACACTCGAGCGCACTATCCTATGTTTCCTTTCTTCACTTGGCTATTTTTACATTCTGGAACTCTTGGCCTTAAAGCATCCGTTTTTTTCTAACTACACATGTATATTAGCTTATATTATTATTAATAATATCTCTCAAATATGTACTTTTTTCTTAAGGACTCTGATAAAATGCGTGGACTATTAAACAGTACTTTCATCAGATTGGAGTTTTACACAGTACTGTTGCTTGGCGGTTTGTTAATTGTTAGTGGATTCCATAGTAAAGGATATATGATTGCATAATGAACATAGCAGCAACAAATTAAATCATAAGATAAACTAATAACTCTTTAGCATTCAATAGGCGAGGAATAAAATCATTTAAACACACAAAGGCAGTAAAAAACCATGATTGATATACAACAGAATTATAATTCTAAAATCATAAACACAGTGAGATATAGAATAAAATAATGTACTTAGGAAGGAGCTTTGCTTTTCAAAATAACCTTTGAATATATATATAATAAGAACATATTGAAAAAATATAGAATTGTATATCATAAAACTTCAATATTTATGGATATTATTCAAGAAAAAACACAAAAGAAATCTGACAAATAACTGTGAGTAAAGTAACTGGGTCTTTTCATTCTATTTCTAGATTCGTAAATCAGAATTTTCAGTATCCTTTAATAAAAGAGGAAAGGGAAAGATGAAATTGGCCATCATTATTGATATTGATGTTGTAACTTTAATCGCTAACCTTCACCAATCTCTTATCGTCCTAATCAAGAGAAACTCAGTTTTACTTCTTTTTCATATTTGCATTTTTATATATTAATTATAAATATTAAATTTGGACTGGTAAAAATATATCTCGATTTTTTCATTAATATTTCAAAACATATCACCAGCCTATTTAATTCAGAGAATGTTTTTTAAGATTGAAAGGTCATAAAAGTTTATCTAAATTATTGGTATCGCCAGTGCTACGTGTGTTGTACAGTCTAGACAAATTGAGGTTACACAATCAACCTTAAAATGAAGCATTAGTTTTTATGCAAGGTATAAAGTTTGACTTTTTTTCCCTAGGTAAAGGTGATAAGGTCATTACGTCTCATACATTTAGAACTTACTTGAAGCGACACAGATGTATTTGAAAATTATGTTTTTCATTTTTGTTAAGTGTTAGATTTTTAACAAAAGGTTTACACTTGAAAATATGCATTTCAGAAGATTCCAAAGAAAGGCTATATCAAGCCTGTACCCAACTTTTATGAATATATTATTCTAGAGATAATATATTCATAAAACTTACTTACAGGACATGCCTATTTGAAAGTGCAAAGTATTTGATAAAAGACTAAAGCATAAAAATAATGAAAAACCCTTTTCTCAGTATCCAAGGGTATAGAGAAATTCAATCCTTATATGAAATTTGTAACCCATAGTAAATGGGAAAAAGGAAGGTTGTTTGTTTGAAATTAATCAAGATATCCCAGTTCTCACTAAATGCCTTGGAGATTATCAAAAAGAAATTTCTTCACAGAAGGACTGGTATGCAATCCCTACTCGATGTATGTAATAACTACGGTGATAGAATTACTTGTATGAGTTTACGCTCTTGTAAGGTTAATTAAATTTGCAGGTGTATGTGAAAAGTTCCAAATTCTAATTAGTTCTAATTCATTTTCTAAGGGCAAAAAAGAACCATACTTCGCCAAATCATACATGGAAACAGAGATGAAATTCTAATTAGTTCTAACTCATTTTCGAAGTACAAAAAGGAACCATGATACATGGAAATGAGAAAAAAAAGATACGTTTACATAATGCCATCACAAACAGAGATGAAATTCTAATTATAAAGTTCTAATTCATTTTCGAAGTACAAAAAGTAACCATGATAGATGGAAATAAAAAAAAGATACACGTTTACATAATGTCATCACAAACAGAGATGAATAAGTTCTACATTTCATTCTCTTCGTGTACATATTCCTAAACGGTCGATTTGTTCTACCTTCGATAAAGGAAAAAAAAGAAGAAAGATTGAGAAAGATGACTATTACCGTAACTCTAGATCTTAATAGTTCATAAAGGCAGGCTTTCAAAATACTACCTCATTTTTGCACTTGTACAACCAAAGGACAAAAAGCCAACTTGTAAAATATAAGCGGAATATTAATGAACTTCCTCTGTAAAGAATGCGCAATTCTTCGGTGTAAATAAATAATTTCAAATGGACATGAGGAGCCAATACACTGAAATGGGAAATCTGCTAATTTCGGCTGTTAATTCTACTTAGCACTCAGATGAATGTTGGAGAATGTTTGAAAACCATATTCACTTGATATAATAAATATTTGGGGTATTATAAATAGTTATCAGCTATCTAGTTCGTTCAGTGAATTAATTAACATTTTGGTCCTTTGAGTAAAGGAAATAAAGGATATAGCTCAATTAATCTTTCTTGCTGATCGTGGGGATATAAGGGACAGTCTAGTGAGAGTGTCTCACTGAATTCCTTCCTTAAAAGGGTAGTCTTTCAAGTAAAGAAAATAAAGTATCAAGCTCAATTAATCTCTCTTGCTAATCGTGGGGATAAAAGGGGACAGTCTAGTGAGATCCTTTGCTTGAAAAAGTATCTAAAAATAATACTCATGAATTCCAGTTCCTATTGACCAATTAACTTTACTTTGGTGGCGTGAGTAATGATGGATGATTCTAGAATTCTTCTACCCATTACTATTGTGACCTAAAATTCATTGATTTACCTAAGTGATTAGGCTTACATAACCTGTATCAAAAATGTGTTTTTATGCAAACATTGAAATAACTTAATTACAAAACTCTCATCCATATGTGGTATAGGATAGGGCAATATCTTCAAGGCAAACAGATAGACGAGAGTATTAGAATGTCACCAAAATTTATTTGAATAGTTTTCAAGGAATACAGTTATCACCGAAAACCAGTACTTTTCCAAGTATAATAAGAAAAAAAAAATTAAACTGAAAACGCGACTTCCCCTGATAATGCAGTCTGCTTATTATCTCTTTTATAAGCAACAGCCATAATATATCTGATAAATGTCATGAATTGCTTATATAATTGCATAACATTAAAAAAACAAGCAAGACTATAGTTAATGAGCATATATTGTCACTGTATTTTTTTTTAATTTATGCTATTATTTAACATGGTTACAACCTCATTTTTCATATTTCATAATATATATCTAAACAAGAGGAGGCTTCAATCATACAGGGTGGACGACATAAGCTAGCCTTGGACAGCTACCACATAGGTTCCTTAAATTTTGTGGAAGGTAGTGAGGTCTGGTTGTATCGGAGACTAAAAAGTTAAAAACGAGGTTTAAAAGTTTGACACGAGGTATAAAGTGATGTTTCAAACAATAATTTTTCATCAATATTTAAACAGACCAGATACTAACATCTATTGAAGACTAATGTGATAACTCACCCCCCGACAAGAGCATTAGGTTGAAAAAAAAAAAAAAAAAAAAAAAAGTTTGCTGGGTACGAATATAAAACGACTACAGTAATTGTCTTTCATTTGATGATCAATATTCGTGGAATATTCAAACGCTCACTCTGCACTCACATGAAATTGATATTGCCGGCCATAAGAATAGAAATCTTTAGCTGTATTTTGAAAATAAAATTAACAGAATTATAAAATTATTAGAGTATTAAAATCATTATTATTATTATTATTATTATTATTGTTATTGCTATTATGATTATTACTTTGGAGGGGAGTTGAGATGCATAATAGAGAGGTTAGATATCTAAGCTTGACTGTTGTGTAAACCTCCTTAATTAGATTCTCAATTTAAATACGCGTAATAATTCACTGAAATAATAAGCTGTAGACATATCTTGACTTTGAAAAATCACGGAGTGGAGTATGAGGATAGCGTCTTAACGACTTTCTTATTATTATTATTATTATTATTATTATAATTATTACTATTTCCTGCTAAGCTACAACCCTAGTTGCTAAAGCAGAATGTTATAAGCCCAAGGGCTTCAACGAGGAATATAGCCCAGTGAGGAAAGGAAACAAGGATAAATAAAATATCTTAAGAACAGTAATACATTAAAATAAATATTTTCTATATAGGATAAACTATAAAAACTTTAATGAAACAAGAGGAAGAGAAATGTGCCCGAGTGTACCCTCAAGCAATCACCTGCTTTCAAAAAGACGTAGATCTGACAACTATTCAAATATCATTAGGATTTCTCTTGTCATAACCTAAGTACGAAGTTAACAAGGGACACCGTTTAAACAAATTAATCTAAAACACTGAAAATGTAAAATTTCTTTTGTGGAATTTTTGAATGTCAAACCATTCTGCTATAATTTTTTTTATTTCTTTTTATCCTTTGAAAGTCGTCACAATATTTAATTTTAACAAGAACGACATTGAATCAGTATGATTTATTTAAAGCCATGATTTTCTTTCGGTATATCTAGCAATATTAGTGTTAGCTATTATACAATATGCATTTTTACTAGATTAAGGATGCATGGGTTACCAGTGCTGCATTTCATGGACCATATTATTATTATTATTATTATTATTATTATTATTATCATCATTATTATTATTATTATTATTATTATTATTATTATTATTACGATACAACCATAGTTGGAAAAGCAGGAGGCTATAAGCCCAAGGGGCTCCAACAGGGAAAATAGCCCAGTGAGGAAAGGAAACGAGGAAAATTAAAATATTTTAAGAACAGTAACATTAAAATAAATATCTTCTATATAAACTATAAAAACTTCAACAAAACAAGAGGAAGAGAAATAAGATATAAGATAGAACAGTGTGCCCAAGTGTACCCTCAAGCAAGAGAACTCTAACCCAAGACAGTGGAAGACCATAGTACAGAGGCTATGGCACTACCCAAGATTAGAGAACAATGGTTTGATTTTGGAGTGGCCTTCTCCTAGAAGAGCTGCTTACCATAGCTAAAGAGTCTCTTTTACCCTTACAAAGAGGAAAGTGGTCACTGAACAATTACAGTGCAGTAAGAAGAATAGTTTGGTAATCTCAGTGATGTCAGGTGTATGAGGACAGAGGAGAATATGTAAAGAATAGGCCAGACTATTCGGTGTATGAGTGTGTAGGCAAATGGAAAAATGAACCGTAAACAGAGAGAAGGATATAATATAGTACTGTCTGGATAGTCAAAAGACCCTATAACACTCTAGTGTTAGTATCTCAACGGGTGGTTGATGCCCTGGTCAACCTACTACCTATACCTTTTGTAAGAACCAGTAATGGAATTAGAGAGATGAAAAGCAATAAAGGGGATATTTACTTGATTATTGGATAAGTTTTTGTCATGAACATCCTTTGGCTGCAGGGCAGATATCTTTTGTTAGAGGTTTCCTTTCAGAAATGTTTCAAGCCATTGTCCCAAGGATTGGCATTTTTAGTTGTAGCTTTAGATATAACGACTTTTATAACTATAAAACTAAAGGTATTTTGAGGGAAAAAATATATTATTAAATATTGGGGGAAAGGGATATTGTGACAACCTCTATTATTACTTATTTCTTTATTTTTCCACTTACAAAAGCCCTTGCGAGAATCAGTTTTATTTTTTCAATATGTACATTTTCTTTACAATAAAATTTATTCTACTTATATATCAGAATTAAATGTTAGTACTAATACTACTTCTACTACAATCACTAGCGTATCATTCCTTTAATTTTCGATGACCATAATCGTTGCGACGCCATTTTCCATGTACCAATAAATAAGCCTCTTGCTTCACTGGTAATGCATTTGAATTGTCTCTCTCAGTTTCTCACATATTAGTCGTATATCTAATTCATTAGAATCAACTAAGACGAAAAACAACTAGATTGATAATAATGAATTGAACTATTATTATCTTTTTTTTTTTTTGTAATTTAAATGGAAGACATTTTCAAAATGGTAAAAAAAAAAAAAAAAACTTGTAAATACCCTTAATATATTAAAAACACTCAGGAATTGAGGATAAAACTAACCAATCAGCTTTGCAATTTAAAAAAATCCGGACTTCTCTCAAAGCAAAAAAAATGAGCAATTGTTAAAGTATATAATTTTAAGCATATAAGAAATAAAAATTCTAAATTCTCTGAGTCAAAAATGTAGTTTCAAAACAACGCATTTAGTAAACAATTGTCCCTAATAATACTATAAAAGAGAATCCAAGGGATGTAACAAGAACTGGATATCCTGTACAATTCAAGTCTTGGGTAGTGTCATAGCCACTGTCTTGGTTCAGAGTTCTCTTGCTTGAGGGTACACTCGGCACAACTATTCCATCTCATTTCTCTTCCTCTTGTTTTGTTATAACTTTTTCCAGATTATATCAGAGATATTTATTTTAATATTGTTACTTTAAATGTTTTATTTTTCCTTGTTTCCTTTCCTTACTGGGCTATTTTCCCTGTTGGGGCCCCTGGTATTATAGCATCCTGCTTTTCCAACTAGGGTTGTAGCTTAGCAAATAATAATAATAATAATAATAATAATAATAATAATAATAACAACTCTTCTTCGTCTACATCGTTTCCCACTTCTATGTGGGGTCGATGTTAATAATAATAATAATAATAATAATAATACATATATAGGAGGGTCACTATACATTGCTAACCTAGGCCACTTTGTTGAGCTCATAAGAATAGGAATCAGATTATCCTCACCGGGTCCTTAACTTTTTCTTTAGCTTGTACCCCTATAAAACTCTTAATAGGTTCTCACACCTCCAACAAAAGTAGTATCTCATATGAAGAAGAAAAATGCAATTTATACTGAACTCGGGCTACAAATTTATTCAATATAAATTTTGAATGACACGAAAAGAATGAAATTAAAGAAAACTTATAACCAAAAGGAAAAAAAAATCTTTTTATTCAGGAAGTTTAAAACTGTAGGATAAACGAAAAACTTAAAAACATTTAAAATTGTAAAAATGAATCTGGTGACTTTCTGTTGCTGTTTCTTAGTTATGATTTTGTCAAAACGTTGTACAATATTTCCGATGGCCATCCTAATGTCTGTCTGTAGATTCACAAGTTTCCTAGATTTAGTAGTGATCTACAAAAGCATGTCGTCTCAAATAGGATAAAGACACCTCATGTTTTTTTCACAAAGTCTTGGAAACATATTCATTAACACAAACACTACTCTAAAGTATTGCTTTCTAAATGCACTTCAAGAAAATCAGTCATTTCAATCTATCTATTTATTATATTTGTTGAATTGCATAACCAAAGGTTTCGTACCCCTTTAAAGGTTATACCCTGCGCAGCTACTGTAAACCCAACTTGGTCACAGCAGACAGGGTTTGACCAAACTTTAACCTGAACACTAAGATAATGGTTGCAAGATCATTCGAATAAAACAGTAGCCCTGCTGTTCTGAGAAATATTCTACTTCTATTTCATACACACACTTCAGTAGAATTGTGTACCATTATTGTGGACCAGTATGAATCTAGAACACATAAGGCCTCTTTCACTTGAAGTTTTGTTATTGTCCAACGCTTCTATAGAGGGGGATTCTTATACGGTCTTGCTCTACTTTAACTATTGATTCTATCCCCCCAGAAAAGGGGGTGTGACCCTCACCCGCTTTGGAGCAAACTTGATTCACATTTACCCTGAGGTTGCTTTGTCATGTTTGGCTGAAAGTGACCCAGTTATAAAGTAGAAGAAAAGATAAACGCTTGTGCCATAAATATTACAATTCACAGGAACTTTTTAACTTCATACATTGTAATGGTATTGCACTTTTTCTCGTCAATGTGGCAGGCTGATAAGGGTTTTAACGGAAAGGCGAGCTGTACATAACAAGCTTATATAGAAACGGTTGAGGATATCAATGACAAAAACTTGGTTGAGGATAACAATGACATAAAAACTTTAACAGAGAGAGAGAGAGAGAGAGAGAGAGAGAGAGAGAGAGAGAGAGAGAGAGAGAGAGAGAGAGAGAGAGAGAGAGAGAACATTACAGTGTATGAAATTACACGTGCATCACAATATATACAGATATACAAGCATGCTTAAGCCCAATAAATTATGAAAATTGTTTATACTTTGTATTCAAATATACAAAACTACTCATAAACCGGAAAAAAATCTTAAAATTATAACTCAAGTGTTTTAATAGAATCGTTTGCCTTTTCTTCCCAATTTCTGCAGATTCAAAATAACCTTCTCCATCTCTTTGGAATATTGCTTTCACATCCAAAGTGTTTTTTTTTTGTCTCCCCTCTTGACATGAATGAATTAAGACTGCAATTCAACTCATTGCTAAAAAACTTCAAACCCCTTTCATCTCTTGTCACTACTTTCTCCAAAGACCTATGAGTAAGGACACTCCAAAATCAAACCATTGTTCTCTAGTCTTGGGTCGTGCCATAGTCTCTGTACCAAGGTTTTCCACTGTCTTGGGTTAAAGTTCTCTTGCTTGAGGGTACACTCGGGCACACTATTCTATCTTATTTCTCTTCCTCTTGTTTTGTTAAAGGTTATATAGTTTAATAGAGATATTTACTTCAATGTTGTTACTCTTAAAATGTTTTATTTTTCCTTGTTTCCTTTCCTCACAGGGCTATTTTCCCTGGTGGAGCCCCTGATCTTATAACATCCAGCTTTTTCAACTAGGGTTGTAGCTTAGGCTTTGGGTTTCTGTCAGTACTATAGTGTACTAACTCCCTTGCCCCTTTAAATATCAATTTTACATTCAATCCAGTACGCTGAACGACTTATTCCTCCTCTCAGACGATCTTGTTACATTGCTTTTATAGCATATTTCTACATATTCTTGGGTGGAATCTGAATTAATTTCTCCCTTTGTTACCAAAACTCCCTTTCACTTTCACCCTTCTTTTATCCTGGCCTTGTGTTAGGTAAGGATATATGTATTCCCTATCCAATTCGTCTTTACAATATGAGAAGTACTGCAGTCACCTAAAAGCATACTTGTGAGCGAATGAAAAGGTAAGGGAAATGGATGGATAAGATTTCACATGAACTCGGGGAGAGGTGGTGTCGCATATAAGCAGAATTTGATTGAGAGATGAAAGGAATCAAGAGTGGACTCGGAGAAACATGATTGAATGGAGAATAGACGACTAGGGAAGCAAGGGGGAATGGCGAGGGTTATGATCTTTGACAGATGCAATTTTGGATAACTCCAATTCGCGTGGAATCCAGGGAGTAGCTTTTATATGCTGTTTACTAACAATAGACAACGTAGGGATAAACAATTTCCTGGCAAGATAATTAAATGCATTAGCATGGAAGCTATGTATCACTTCATTATGATTACACAAGCAAACCTAAAATACTTTATATTATCAAGTTTGTTTTACTTAAAACAAAGAACTGCTATGAAGTATCTGATTAAATTAATTAGAATAAATAGAATTAACGTCAAATCATATATGTGGGCAATTCTATAAGTGCAATAATATATATATAAATAAATCATATATATTTGTAGACACCTATACTTTAAATTATATGTATATATCAATACATACATGCATACAAGATTGAGGATACATTATCGTGGTGAAAGGGTTTGTGCAATGCCAAGATCAGATAACCTGTACTAGTCAGGGATATTCATACTAAGTTGGTGTGCTGTGGGTGATCAGACTAAGTTTATCACCATCACCAATCCGCAATGGCCAGCGTGGTGATAAAAATAGCCAAAACCCATGTTGAGGCCTTTTTCCCGTAGTGGATTAAAAAGGGATGCATTTGTTATATATATATATATATATATATATATATATATATATATATATATATATATATATATATATATATATATATATATATATATACACACATATATATATACACACACATATATTTATATATATACATCTATATATATATATATATATATATATATATATATATGTGTTTGTGTTTTATAAACTATTCAAAATATATATAAATATCAAAGACTTTTTCATCATTAATTTTAAGTTATAACTAAAAGTAATGCAGTAAAATCACGAGTATTATCAAAATATAATAAAAAAACGACTTTCTTTGTACTGCAACCACATAAATGATTTTTTAATCAATATAAATTACCACACCCACACAACAGCAGCTCAGAGGTTGCAACCAGTCCTTATTGAGGGCAGTTGCAAAGCAGAGCAGTGCTTTTGAGCATTCACAATGCCACGAGAATACCTCAATGGTGAATAGGGCTTTACGTATTCTGATCCTGACGCCTACTGGCCTCAAGGGAAATGCATACAAGCATTCAGTTGATATCTGTTTGTATTCTTAAGCGCTGAATGTGATGAAAGCTGGACAATTAAAATGTTTAATTGTCAGTCTGGCATTGTGTGTGAAGAACTTGAAAAACAAGAAGATTCTTTCAAAAGAGGAGAAAGGTGTATGGATATGCAGTATATACATTCATACATGAATGCATTTACATTTATATATATGCTGAAAAATGTATATGCACATTATATAATATCTAATATATATATATATATATATATATATATATATATATATATATATACACACACGAGCAGTATATAACCTAGTAATATGCTTGAAATTGTACGTATACATTTTATATATTTAATTCAATTACAGTAATCAATCCACCAATTAATTTATTTTTCATCTCACCATGTCCATGTAAGTATGGAGAAAAAAATCTGATTCATTCACACACACACATTAGAGTTAGAGTTCTCTTGCTTGAGGGTACAGTCGGGCAGACTATTCTATCTTATTTCTCTTCATCTTGTTTTGTTAGAGTTTTTATAGTTTATATAGGAGATATTTATTTTAACATTGTTTCTCTTGGAATATTTTACTTTTCCTTGTTTCAGTTCCTCACTGGGCTATTTTCTCTGTTGGTACCCCTGGGCTTATAGCATCCTGCTTTTCCAGCTAGGTTTGTAACTTAGGAAGTAACAACAACAACAACAACAATAATAATAATAATAATAATAATAATAATAATAACGTGTCTGTGTATGAAAATTTAATTTCACTAACCTGATCCACTTTATCTTACGTTTCATCTTTTCAAGTATACTTAGAAATTTTGCCAAACTAGAAAAAAAAAATTCTTGTCTCCTCAGTCTTCCAGTGACAAAACATCTTACTTCATCTACTTATAAATAAAATCATCAAATTTTATTTTTTTCTCCTATATCACATCCAAGCATGCTGAAACCTCTAAATCCATTATGTTAGCTCTCTAGATTTTGGCAATATATGTTACGGTCATTTTGCATTAATTAGTAATTTTACAAAATACCCAGCCATTAAGAAAAATTACCAAACTTATTTTATGTTAGCTAAGTTCTATCGTTTTCTAGCTTTTTTTTCATTTGGAATCTTGTTATTTGGACATTTTGTTAAATGACCAACAATGATACTGATGCTTATGTAAATTGACCGAAATCATGGTCTTTGGCAAAATGTCGAGATATTTAGGCCATTTTGCAATGTAACCATGAATGTGGTCTTTTTGCATAATGGCTGGGCATTTTTTTTAAATCACCTATTTTGCAAAATGACGGCAACATATAAACATAAGTGTTTGTACAGGTGTTGGATAAAATAATATATTTTTTTCTAAACATACATCCTGACTTGAAAATATGATGCCTTATAAAACTTGGTGATAATTTTAACTTCCGTTTGAAGTATTGCGAGTCAATTTGTTCATTTTACATATCTAAACAATCCCTTAATGTTGCTAAGTGTTTTGCTCTTCCGTCAATTATTTATCGTTATTGTTTATATAGGAATATACCAGTCATCCTTATGTGTCATGCTCCAGCAAGCATAATGAATAGAAGGATTTTGTAACCTGACAATGCTCCGTCCTTTATATCAACATGAATAATATGTTTAGCGTTGCATAGTATGTTTGGGGAAATTATTTTCTTAAAGATGATCAGTGTTTGGGATAGTTTGAAAAATAAAGAGAGCCAGAATAAACGGGAAGATTTTGATGTTATCCTATATAAATCTAGAAGCTAAAAATTCATTTATTCTATAGCAAATCATTATTCCTTTTAGGTCAAATGATAATAAAAAAAAAAAAAGCCAACATAATTCCCTCATATATAAGTTGTTCAACTTAAGGTTGTGGCGACCTGGTGGTAGAGTTCTTGCGTGATGAATGCCAGACTAGGGTTTAGCTTATAGGTCTATCTTCTAAGTCATCAGCAGCCATTGCCTGGCCCTCCTTGTTCCTAGCTTGGGTGGAGAGGGGGCTTGGGCGCTGATCATATGTAATATGGCCAGTCTATAGGGGCATTGTCCTGTTAGATAGGGTAATGTCACTGTCCCTTGCCTCTGCCATTCATGAGTGACCTTTAAACCTTAAAATATTAAAGTCTTAGATTTGACGTTGCAAATTCAAATCTGTTGTTTCTTGTATGAAATAGCACTTAAAAGTACTACGTAGACCTACACGAATTCCTACATGAATAGATTGAATTTCAATCCTTCAGGATAAGCCTTGTAGAGCAATTTCGAATATTCCAACCAGAAATATATTTCATAGCAGCGAATATAAAAATCATTTGAAATGATACGCGAGTTTCTATATTTGGTGGCCGATGTGGTAACGTCCCTGACTGGTGATCGCCAGAATGGGGTTCGAGTTGCGCTCAACCCTGTAGTTCCTTTGGTCACTGCAACTTCATTATCCTTGTGAGCTAAGGAAGGAAGGGGTAGGGGAAGCCTATGGGTCTTTCTGCCGAGTCATCAGCAGCCATATCCTGGCCCTCACTGTTCCTAGCTTGTAATATGTAATATGACCAGTCTCTAGGGCATTGTCAAGTTTGGTGGGGCAATGTCACAATCCCTTGCTTCTGCCATTTATGAGTGGCCTTTAAACCTTAAAATGTTAAAGTCTTAGATTTGACGTTGCAATTTCAAATCTGTTGTTTCTTGTATGAAATACCCCTTAAAAACTACTACGCATAGGCTACCTATACCGATTCCTACACGAATAGATTGAATTCCAATCCCTCAGGATAAGCCTTGTAGAGCAATTTCGAATATTCCAATCAGAAATATATTTCATAGCAGCGAATATAAAAATCGCTTTACCTTGCCTGCATGATCAACAGATTGAAATGATACACAAGATTCTATTATTGGTGCCCTGACTGGTGATCGCCACACTGGAGTTCGAGTTCCCCTCAAACTCGTTAGTTCCTTTGGTTGCTGCAATTTCACAATCCTTATGAGCTAAGGATGGGGGGGAGGGAGGTGTATAGGTCAATCTGCTGAGTCATCAACAGCCATTGCCTGGCCTCCTTGGTCCTGGGTTGGGCGCTAATCATATGAATATATGGTTAGTAATCTAGAGCATTGTCCTGCTCGATAGGGCAATGTCACTGTCCTTGCCTCTGCCATTCATGAGCGACCTTTAAACCTTTAAATAGTGTTGTTTATTAATTATCATTTCATGATATTAATACGTCTGTACAAGTCTTTTCAGAAATCTATAGTACAGTACAAAGAAGTATACAGAAATAGTATAATAATCTTTTCAATAATACATTCCCGTTACAAAATAAGCTAGCTCCAAAATAAAACATGATTTTCTCTACCAATATTTTCACCATGATTTGGATAATAAGATTAATGTTACTAGTTATTCCCGCAACTGTGGTGAAAATAACCCTAATATTATATTTCATTTACCTAATTATTGTTTAGATTAGGACTCTGTGTGCTGAATGCGTGTAATAGTCCACCACAATAAGAGGGTGGACTATAAGGGTATTTATTTCTTATGATTTTCTAAACCGTGAGAGAAATGTATTTACAAATAAAATAATCCTTAATAAGGCTCTTTATACGTGTAATATTCTCATCAATAAAAGGGTGGACTATAAGGGTATTTATTTCTTATGATTTTAAGAGGGTGGACTATAAGGGTATTTATTTCTTATGATTTTAAGAGGGTGGACTATAAGGGTATTTATTTCTTATGATTTTAAGAGGGTGGACTTTAAGGGTACTTATTTCTTATGATTTTAGGAGGGTGAACTATAAGGGTATTTATTTCTTATGGATTTAAGAGGGTGGACTATAAGGGTATTTATTTCTTATGATTTTAGGAGGGTGGACTATAAGGGTATTTATTTCTTATGATTTTCTAAACCATGACAGAAAAGTAATAACAAATAAAATAATCCTTAATAAGGCTCTTTATACATGTAATATTCTCATCATTTTAGGAGATATTATTTAGATCGTGTACATTATATATACAATTTACTGATAACCTCATTACTGTAAAATTAAATCGATCTTTGTAACATACGCTATTACTGTATTCCACGTGTGAGCATAATACAATTCCGTTGCATTGAGCGAATAAATCCCATTATCAGACTTATTCGTCCAATGAATTTGGTAAAAGGCCAACATTATCAGACTTTTTTTCCGTGCCAGGACGCGTCATAACCCTAATTTTAGCAATTGTTGGGCGAACGACATGCATTATCAGCTTTATGGACTCAAATGTCATGTGAATGGTTCACAAAATAACACATTAAACACAGAAACTATTGTCCTGAATACAACACACACATAATTTTATATATATATATATATATATATATATATATATATATATATATATATATATATATATATATATATATATATATATATATATATTTATATATTATACATACATATATATACATATATATATATATATATATATATATTATATAATCGTATATATATATACACATATATACACATATATATAGACACACACAAACACACACACACACACACATATATATATATATATATATATATATATATATATATATATATATATATATATATATATATATATATCTAGAAACGTTGGGTATTGGTGCAATGCAAAAGTGCGGAAAAATTACTTTATTCAGTAGGAGACTTGGTTGGGAACCCGTTAACATCAATATATCTCATGCAGTGCATTATACGCACTACCACATGTCTCAGCAGTGGTTTCTCAGCCCCGAGATGCAGCCATATTTTAACCTCTTAAAACAAGCAAAGCTGTTCAATTTCTAAAATGCTGCAAAAAATCGTGTCGGATTTGGAGTTTCCAAAAGGGAGCAAAGGTCACCAGACAGGCATTAAAGTGACCAGTCAAATATTAAACAATATATCTACTTTCACAAGCTTTGCTTTCCCAAGTAAAGTTACAAGTGATTCAGTACTACGTTAGCAAGAACAGAGAATTTTTATATCAAAGGCCAAAATGGTCGGCAGAGAAATTAAATGAGATGATAATACGGGAAAAAAAGGATACTACCATTAAAGAACTTCAATAAGTAACGAGTAAATCAAACTTATGGAGAGAGAAAAAAAAAATTTACTCATTCCTAACTACGGTGCAGTAAACCTTCAAATCAAGGGCTATACTATTACTTGTTAAGCTACAACCTTAGTTGGAAAAGCAGGATGTTATAAGCCCAGGGACCCCAGCAGGGAAAATAACCCAGTGAGGAAAGGAAACAGGGAAAAATTGAATATTTTATGAACAGTAGCATTAAAATAAATATTTCCTATATAAACTATAAAAATTAAACAAAACAAGAGGAAGAGGAACTAGATAGAATAGTGTGCCCGAGTGTACCCTCAAGCAATAGAACTCTAACTCAAGACAGTGGAAGGCCAAGGTACAGAGGCTATGTCACTACCCAAGACTACAGAACAATGGCTTGACTTTAGAGTGTCATTCTCCTAGAAGAGCTACTGACCAAAGCTAGAGAGTCTCTTTTACCCTTACCAAAAGGAAAGTGGCCACTGAAAAATACAGTGCAGTAGTTAACCTCTTACGTGAAGAATTATTTGGTAATCTCAGTGTTGTCAGGAGTATAAGGACAGAGGAAAATCTGACTCTTCATTAATGAAATTTGGTATTATCATCCTTCTTACCATTCTATCATTCTCCATTCTTTCCATATTTCGTAAGTTGAAAATAAAAAAAATAAACAAAGTACGAAAATCTTTTAAATATAATGTATTCTTTCTTTTAGCGATCAAAAACATGTATTCAAGATAATGATTTCTAATATAATCGAGGTTAAATTACCTGGTATGGGTTATCCTCTGTTTCCAAATTTACTGCTAACCTTATTGGGCTCAATGGGCTAGTGGCATTCTACTGGAGTCCAGGCTGAAAAATAGTAATAATAATAATAATAATAATAATAATAATAATAATAATAATAATAATAATAATACTTTTTACATTACAGTTTGGTCTTCAATAATAAAAAACTTCATGTAACCATAAAGCCTCATAAAAGTTGTGTTAAAAATAATCATTTTTGTAGCAAATACTAAATACACCCACAATTCAGTTTGTAGATTAATTAATGTAATCTTGTTAACTCACCACTACATTACTAATCTACCTACGCAAATGGTCCGGAATACACTTGTTACATTAAACTGGACTTAACCAACGGCATATGTTGGGCAGAACATTATGCAAAGCATAATTAAATTATATATATATATATATATATATATATATATATATATATATATATATATATATATATATATATATATTATATATATATACATATATATATATATATATATATATATATATATATATAAAACTGTATATATAGAAGAAAGTCAAAACAATACCTGGCTCAAATAGAAATAATTTTCTATCTCATACTGGGATCGAACTATAGCACCTTTAAATGAAAGGCAAGGCCGCTACCAATCAGGTCATATCTAAACACACATGGTGCTAGTGAATTAACTTATTACTTACAAGAAAATTGGTGATATTATATATATATATATATATATATATATATATATATATATATATATATATATATATATATATATATATACATATATATGAATGTGGATATAATATATGTGGATATAATATATATATATATATATATATATATATATATATATATATGTATATATATATTTATACAAAAACACTTACGTTTCTAAACAAAGATGAATTCTTGATTCAATAATTATAAGTGTAATTTGACGGTAATTATAATCCTCATTTCCTTGGCACCAACTCTTCAATACGGAAAACTGATTACTTCTTTTAATAATTCTATTTTGTCTTTCACATTTATTGGGAAACGCTTAATACTGACTTCCTCCCTTTAATTCTCTTACTTGTATTTGCTTTTACATAAAACAAATTCATGTTGGCGATTTTTAAGCATATGCAAATAAATGCATTCAGAGTCGTGGTGGCCTGGTGGCATTGACCTTGCCTGGTGATTGCCAGACTGGGGTTCGAGTTCCGCTCAAACTCGTTAGTTTCTTTGGTCGCTGTAACCTCACCATCCTTGTGAGCTAAGGATGGTGGTTTGGGAGAGCCTAAATGCCATTAGCAGCCACTGCCTGGCACCCCTTAGTCCTAGCTTGGGTGGAGAGGGGGCTTGGGCGCTGATCATATATATATATGGTCAGTCTCTATGGCAACGTCCTGCTTGATGGGGAAATGTTATGGTCCCTTGCCTCTGTCATTCATGAGTGGCTTTCAAACTTTTAAACCTAAGAAACCTGACAGTCGTTGCAAAAATAGTGTTTTTACTATATATCTAAAAACAGAGTGAGGATGCCTTAACGTGGTGAAATGGTTTGTGTATCGCCATGATCATCAAAGCTCTACTAGTCAGGATCACCTACAGTATACTAAGTTAGTGTTCTGTGAACGACCAGACTAAAATCTACCACAATCACAAATCCGCTGTGGTCAGCATGGTGATGAAAACTGGCCAAAACCCAGACGTGGATTGACATGACGAAGGACTTTATTTTGCAGTGGACTTGAAACAGTTGCAATTGTAGTTGTTGTTGTATGTTATTCTATCTTATTTCTCTTCCTCCTGTTTTGTTAATGTTTTCATAGTTTATATTGGAGAAATTTAAATATTGTTACTGTTCTTAAAATATTTTATTCAACCTTGTTTCCTTTTCTCACTGGGCTATTTTCCCTGTTGGGGCCCCTGGACTTACATCACACTGCTTTTTCAATTAGGGTTATAGCTTAGCATGTAATAATAAGGATAATAACAACAACAACAACAACAATAATAATAATAATAATAATAATAATAATAACAAAACTCAGTCAAGAGCATAACTCTAACAAGATACATAATGCAAAAGTAGGTCAACAAACTACATAAAATACATCGATATTTTAAAGTGTTTCCCAATACCAATGAAAAACCACCCAGTGAAAATAAAAGATTGCATCATAAGGTGCGTTACAATAAAACGAAAGAGAATTAAGTCCAACGTGAGATATGGATTGTTATCGCAGGGCAAAATGCTTCCTGCGCCAACTTTATCCCCCAAGAACAACGAAACGAAAGCCGAGTGAGAATTAGGAGCAATATTGCAGCCGGATATTTACGTTGCACAACGAACTGTTGCAATTTTACGGAGGAGTCGAAATCAAGTCGAATTCCAGTCAGCAGAAAAGGCAATTTTTGCACATTCGAGAATCCTTAATTGCGTCAATTCTTTTCCGTTTCCTTTTTTTTATTCCTGGAAATTTTTGCTTTGGTATTTCTAATTAGAGGAAGAAATGGAAGCAGTCACAATGACGACGATTGCATGTCTGAAGGAGCCGGATGTAATTCCTTCAGTGCTTTGCGTTCCAAGACATTTATGGTAAGTTATCATGCCTTCAAACTTATTTTATCTTAATGCCAAAAGAAAGGGAATTTACTTGTTATAACAAACAACAGAAGATGAAGAAAGACAACGTTGCATGGAACACTTTGGTGAGGTCATGAATAGAAGATATGAAAGGAATAATTTGATTGATATAACTGAAACTGATGAAGACCTTGATGTTCCCATGAATGCATTCAGTATGTTTGAAGTCGAAGTTATCACTAAAAACAGAGCCCCTGGATACGATTGATATTGGCCAAATATGTCCAAATACTTCTACAAATATCTCTTAAAATATGTTATTTCAATTATCAATTACTTCATTTGAAGTTTATTTATTTCCTTATTTCCTTTCCTCACTGGGCTATTTTCCCTGTTGGAGCCTCTGGGCTTATAGCAGGATAAAATTATTTATTTTAATCATCCATTAATTCTCTTGAAGTTTATCTATTTTCCTTATATCCTTTCCTCACTGGGCTATTTTCCCTGTTGGAGCCCATGGGTTTATAGCAGGATAAAATAATCTATTTTAATTATTCATTACTTTTATTGAAGTTTATTCCCTTTCCTCACTGGACTATTTTTTCCAAGGAGGGTTGTAGTTTAGCTAATAATAACAATAATAATGAAAAACTTCTTAAAACTAACCACATAATAAATAATTTTCACAAATCGTTTAAAACTCTCTCTCTCTCTCTCTCTCTCTCTCTCTCTCTCTCTCTCTCTCTCTCTCTCTCTCTCTCGTGCTTGTATCTTTTTCCATAAAATATTAATATCATGCATGAGTCTCTCATGGACTTTATTACCACTTAAAACAAGTGCGCGCGGGAAATAAATCTCTTTACCAACAATGAACGTAAGAAATTGAAGAAATTCTTTCTATATTTAAAAGGTTTATCTTTACCTTTAAGTAAATACAAATCCTGGAAATAGATTGGTGAAAAATAGAAGGAAAAGACGACTAAAATACAAAATACAAATTCCATCGAAGGCTCAGCCTTCTACTATTTTTCACAAATCCCATGAGAATATCTGTTCAGTGCCCTTCCAAATTAGACTGTTGGACCCCATTCCTCTTCCATAGCAGTTGGTTCCAGGGTAGGGAAGATAATGGACTTATACATAAGGGATTTTTGTTTGACTCTCGTTGGGAAAGTAAAATGTGAACTGAAGGAAATGACTCCAGACTTCACATCTCAGCATTCCTTTGAGTAATTACTCTCGTGAATTTGAAAGAACCTCGAATTTCCCTGTATTTTAGTTCCAAGTAATATGTAAATTTAGATTAATTATAGGTTACGAGCTTATATATTATTAGGTTAAGTAAACTCGCATTTAAAAACAGTAACTTTAAAGTGTAGTTTGGTGTGCCAACAGAACAAGACCTGCAAATAATGTTTTAAATGCATATGGAAAATTTTAAGTAAAAAACATGCAGACTAACACACTTGCAATCAAATGTTGAAACGGGTTCGAAATTCATTCGTCTTGTCGTGAAGTTGTTTGAGAAGAATGAAAATGGTGTCAGTTTTTAAATATTTTGAATTTTTAATTATCTTGATCTGTTGGGACTTGATGACTAGGCAGTCAAAGGAATACAGGTCTTATATATATTTATTCATTTATATATATATATATATATATATATATATATATACATACAGTATATATATGTATATATATATATATATATATATATATATATATATATATATATATATAATATACATACAGTATATATATGTATATATATATATATATATATATATATATATATATATATATATTTACATGCATACATATACATATATATATATATATATATATATATATATATATATATATATATTTATATATACAGCATATAAAATAAATGCACATGCACACACATATATATATATACATATATATATATATATATATATAGAGAGAGAGAGAGAGAGAGAGAGAGAGAGAGAGAGAGAGAGAGAGAGAGAGAGAGAGAGAGAGAGAGAGAGAGAGAGAGAGAGAGAGAGTTGAGCAACGCTGTGTCTGGGAAGCATTATAACCGACAAAAAATTTTCAAAGGTTGATAAAATTTAACAAATTAAATATTCTTGTAAACACAAAATAACAACGAAAATAGTGAAACAACTCTACCAACAGTTCTAACAAAAAGTATTATTAAGAAATCCCCTCTGAGACATAAAAGAATTATATTCTTTATGAGCATAATTATCAATCATCGAGAGGGATTATCTAATCTCTCATTAACAAATACGGATAAAAATATCTCTTAAATTAACATCGACACATCACCACATCACAACAGAAACATTGACTTAAACATTTTATTTTGAAAAATGCAAAAGAAATTCTGACCGGAAAAGCCATCTCTAACATTATTCATAATTTTTTTTGCCTTCAACCCCCAGAAAGAACTATTAACAAAGAGATTTATTATTGGTGACCCTCATCTGAAGAGTCATTAACGGGACTTAATTACCAACTACTTTGTTAATGACATGGAAAAGTTTCCGGGACATTAGATACTCGATAATGACAAACATTAAAATATCATTCACTTTTATATCAAATACTAGTGTGCGCGATCCGTCAAAAACCTCTCACCCTTTCCTAACTACAACACGGAAGTTTCGGCAATTTGTGGGAGATTGTGGTTCCCGAATATACATCTCGGCGTACTCCCCCTCACCAGGGTATGACTAATCTCTATCCCCAGAGTAGTTTTACGTCTGACAACATCACTGAGCGGGGTAAGAAATATATATATATATATATATATATATATATATATATATATATATATATATATATATATATATATATATATATATATATATATATATATATATATATACATATACATATAGTCAGACACTTTCTCTTTATTATATAGGGGAGAATATTTAATTATATTATTCTGGTAGGCGTTACTTTTCAAAAACTTCGTAAAAAGAAAATTATATTTTCCTAGTAATGAAATAAATTCCATTTGTTGAAGATTACTACTTCTATCCCATTTTAATCATATTTTTAAAACGAAAAATTCATCCTTTGCCAAAAAAAAATGCTTTCTTTCCTTGCATCAACAAATGCATAGTTGAATTTCAATATCATGTAAATGCTTTCAATTGTTTCAAAATTATATTCCAAGTTGATCATCTACATATATTTCAATTTGATCTGTTTAAATATATCATTTCAATTTGATTATTTACGATTTAATTTAATATATTTCATTTTTATTTGTTTAAAAATTATATTTCAATAATACCTCTAATGAATGCAACTGTGTTTCATCATCCTATACGTGAGATTTTAAAAGTCGTTCAGTCATTATTACGATTTTTTAAGACTATTCTCTTTCAGCTCTCGCTGAAAGAAGAATTAATTAAAGCCCTAGTGTCAATAGCTGTAATTAAAGATGCGTAACCTGAACCCGTGATTTACCTGCTTTTAAAAGTCTCAAAATACCCAGTATTCTACAACCCCTCTTGCTCTCTGCATTTCATCAAGTATACATTCTAAGATATATATATATATATATATATATATATATATATATATAAATATATATATATATATATATATGTATATATATATATATGTGTATAAATACTGTGTGTATATATATATATATATATATATATATATATACATATATATATATATATATATATGTGTGTGTATAAATACTGTGTGTGTGTATATATATATATATATATATATATATATATATATATATATATATATACATATATATATGTATATGTATATATATACATATATATATATATATATATATATATATATATATAAACCATAAGCACTGAACTCCTATATGAAAACCATAGCAGAAATATTTCGCATTCTGTATATACTCTTCACATGCGCGTAACTTAATATTTTTGATGACAACTTTCAAATTGTGCTTCTATATTAAACGTCGGTAGACTCATTCTGGAAAGAAAAAAAATCTAAATATAAGTTAAATGGAAAGAGACTCGCACATTGTGTTACCTTTGATTGAATAATAAAAAGAATATTGACAAAGGTAGAAACAATATTGGATTAATATTCAGCTTAGGAATGAACGAGGGTAACATATGTTATTGGTTATTGTGATGAAAAAACAAAGGAAAATAATGTAATCTAACCAAAATTCCTTGGAGGCAGATTAAACGACGTCTGGCAAATGTAATCTTTCGAAGAAAAATGGTTCAATAAACAGAGGGCGTGGACGTGAATGGAAAGTTAAAATAAATTTCCACCGAATAGAATCCAAGAATGGGATGGAAAAGTAGAACAATTGCTGAAACCTAAGTTCTGTAAAATACTTATAAGACCAGAGATAAGAGACGATAAAGACATGGGGTAAGAAACAAAAGTATAGTAGCAGTGGAAATATTAAAGTATAATTAGCAATATAGGCAGCATGCATCTCTTTCATATACACACTCATAAACTCTCTCTCTCTCTCTCTCTCTCTCTCTCTCTCTCTCTCTCTCTCTCTCTCTCTCTCTCTCTCTCTCTCTCAATATATATATATATATATATATGTATATATATATATATATGAATATGTAAATATATATATATAGATATATATACACACATTTATATATAAATATATATATATATACGCACACACACACACACACACATATATATATATATATATATATATATATATATATATATATATATATCCCATCAACAAGAGCCGTTGATATTCCAAGACAGAACAGTCATCAGACATGTCCTCCCACTTGCGTCTATTTAGGGTTTTTCTATGACAGTCTATACCCGCAAACTTTCTTAGCTTGCCAATTAATCGTCTCCTCTTCTTTCTTCTGCTTCCTTTGCAAACTCTAGGAACCAATTCTGATATTCTTCATGTCCATCTATAATTTGTCATTCTCATTATTTGTCCTACCATGTCCATTTCCTTTTCTGACATGTTGGAATATCCTCTAATTTATTTTGCTCTCGTCTTCATGTTGCTATTTTTCTGCATCTTAGTGTTTTTCCCATCATATATATATATATATATATATATATATATATATATATATATATATATATATATATATATATATATGTGTGTGTGTGTATGTGTGTGTGTGTGTATATGTATTCATTTATATAATTTTACTAAGAAATAGTCTCCGTAAGCACGGATGAATCTCAAATTGATTATGGCACAGATTTTCAATCGAGAAAATCATCAAAATAAATCTTTCTCAAGAGCCATGGAAACCAGATAAGATCTACAATATCATTTTATCTAAAAAAGAAAAATATCTTTGAATATTCAATGCCTACGCAAAAGTACAAAGTTTTAAACTTAACAACAAATAATTATTATTGCTTAAAATGAGTTGGAAGACCCACTGAAATAAAAACTCTTTATTCTCATTGTTTTATTTAAAGGGGCAATTTACTTTAATACGTGTGGACACGTAGACACACACAAGCACACACGCATATATATATATATATATATATATATATATATATATATATATATATATATCTATCTATCTATCTATCTATCTATCTATCTATCTATATATATATATATATATATATATATATATATATATATATATATATATATATATAGCGATTTCCCTTTCAGTTTGATTCCTCAGAAAACAACAAAAAACTGATGGCACATTCAATTTCAACTGTTTCCCCATGAGCATGGGCTTGTACAGTAAAGCTTCATCAATATTAGTTACATTAAACTCCTTTGTAGTGGGAAAAGATGCAAACAAAGAAAAAGAAGAAGAAGAAGCCTGTAAAAAAAATAATAATAAAGAAAGGCAGAAATTACGGTCGCCTGTATTTTACTGAACCAAGGCTGAGAACAGTATATATTTCAGGTGAATTTCCAATTTGAATTACCTTTTTTTAACAGTCCACATTAAATTAATCTGATCCAATCGTTAACCATTTGCCATTTACTGCGTATGTCTAAAAATTTATTACCCTTTGTGTGTGTCAACAGAGCTTAACCTTTGCCATTTTCTGTTTCAAATTTCTTACCCTGTTTGTGTGTTTGTGATTGTTTAGCTACTAATAGATCGGAATTCCATATCTGCATATATTGAGTTAGTATTATGGAATTCACAATGCCACAGGACTAAATATCAAAGACAAAATCCATATGGATGAATACTTCTGCCTCGGCTATAATTGGAACATATGCGTCAGATTTAATATATGTTCACAAGGAATTCATCAATATTCCAAAAGCAATGGAAACTTTTAATGTTAATATTGTATTCCAAAACAGGAATTAAAAGAATGTATTAATTCGCCACTACAAAGCAACGGATGTAGTTGTGAGATCCCTTGCAATCAATGTAAAACAAAAACAAATTATGTGAGGGATAAAGTGGAGATTATCTCACGCGTGACTAAAACAACAAACCAAGTACTTAATTTCAACGCAAGAATTGATTTCATCATGGAATTAATTGAAAAGGTGCAAACAAGGTCATGCATCGTCAACACTCAAAATCGCGTAAAACAATAATTATCAACACCAACTTAGAAATACACATTATTATTATTATTACTACTACAACTTGCTAAGCTACAACCCTAGTTGGAAAAGCAATATGCTATAAACCCAGGGGCACCAACAAGGAAAATAGCCCAGTGAGGAAAGGAAACAAGAAAAAATATATATTAAAACAGTGACATTTAAATAAATATTTCCTATACAAACTATGAAAACTTTAACAAAACAAGAGGAAGAGAAACAAGATAGAATAGTGTGCCCGAGTGTACCCTCAAGCAAGAGAACGCTGACCCAAGACAGTGGAAGACCATGGTACAGAGGTTATGGCACTACCATCATCATCTCCTCATACTCCTGTAAAGGCAAAGGGCCTCAGTTAGATATCGCCACTCACCTCTATCTTGAGCTTTTAAATCATTACTTCTCCAATCGTCCACTCCTACTTCACGCTGCATAGTCCTTAGCCAAATCTTCTAGTGCCATATGGAGCCCATTTGAAAGTTTGGTGAACTAATCTCTCTTGGGGAGTGCGAAGAGCATGACCAAACCCTCTCCATCTGTCCCTCACCATGATCTCATCCACATATGGCACTTGAGTAATGCACATACTTGAAATACTAATGAACAATGCATTAAGGCTGACATTTTGTTACCAAAAGTTAATTACGTGGTTTACATGGCTTTATATTCTATTACATTGCAGTCGCAGAGGAAACTTTGATATTGTAATCATTTGTACCACTTGGTCCAGAAAAGATATGACAATACAAAAAAACTCGGCGAACGTCTACTCTACATATTCCAGTGATCTTTTGCCATATACGGTATATATATATATATATATATATATATATATATATATATATATATATATATATATATATATATATATATATATGTATATATATGTATATATATATGTATATATATACATATATATATATATATATATATATATATATATATACATGCTGTACACACATATATATCCATATGCATACATACACATACACACATGTATATATACATATATACGCATACATATATATATATATATACATATATAAACTGTCTGTGTACATTTGAAGGTCTCTAGGACACACTTGTCGTTAAAAATAGCCAAAATTATTAGGTGATAATAAACGTAGCCACCAAGAGCTTTAGTGCATTACCTTAACACAATATCAAGGTCCCGGACTCTTCCAACGGGTCCAGTTCACGGAAAAATAATAGTTTGTGATGCAGGATTAGTTTTGGTATCCCTGGCGAGAAAGGTAAATTGGAAACGAGCTTTGAGGAATGGGATGAAGGTTTATGACCACTCAAGATATTGGCTAGCAACTCAAAAAGATAGAAATACAGATTCCATATCATTATCATTATTACTTGCTGGACTACAACAGTAGTCGGAAAAGCAGGATGCTATAAACCCATGGGCTACAACATGGAAAATAGCCCAGTGAGGAAAGGAAACAAGGAAAAATAGAATATTTAATTTTCAATATAAACTATAAAACTTTAACAAAACAAGAGGAAGAGAAATAAGATAAATAGTGTGTCAGCGTGTACCCACAAGCGGATTATATATACTTAGTTTAAGCTTTAAAGTGTGCAATACCCTACTTCAAGCATGGCGTTTATTTAATTGGCAAATATGGTAAACAGTTTAAACCATACGTGTAATTAATCACGTTTTCAACAAAATCAATTACTGTACAGCTTTGTTTACTTACTTAGAAACGCTCTCTCTCTCTCTCTCTCTCTCTCTCTCTCTCTCTCTCTCTCTCTCTCTCTCTCTCTCTCTTTATATATATATATATATATATATATATATATATATATATATATATATACATATATATACTGTATATATGTAAGTAATATATACAGTATATAAATATATATATATATATATATATATATATATATATATATATATATTATATATATATATATACATATATATATATATATATATACACATAACTATATAATATATATATATATATATATATAGTATATATAATATATATATAATATATAATATAATATATATATATATATATATATATATATATATATATATATATATATATATATATATATATATATATAGCATTACCACACTTTGGCCTGTTTTCTCCAGGCCATTACGATTATCATCGTTACTGTCTTTCAGATATTAGTGTTAGCAAGTGGCCCATGAAATGGCAACAAATACTAACAATATAGGGAACGTGGTATGACAATATATTTTTTTTCCTCAGAGTGGTTCAATTACGGAGCAGGGGGTTGCTATATTGTGGCCCCAGACATTTGAAATTAATGTAATACATTATTCTGGGGGAAATGACGTTAAGGGTATTTTTAAGATGGTGTGATTAGCGAATAGAATTTCAAGTAATTTCAAGCAATCTCTCTCTCTCTCTCTCTCTCTCTCTCTCTCTCTCTCTCTCTCTCTCTCTCTCTCTCTCTCTCTCTCTCTATATATATATATATATATATATATATATATATATATATATATATATATATATATATATATATATATATATATATATATATATATATATATATATATATATATATATATACATATATATATATATATATATATATATATATATATATATATATATAGAGCAAGTGTCTGGATATATATATAACGGATTTTGAGCGAAGCGAAAAATCTATTTTTGGGTGAGATGGCCATGTCGTCCTGATGGAAGTTCCTATAGGGTAGCTTCCTAGGGTATATTACAACTACGGCGATATTCCCAGAGAATTTACCTTAAGGTACCAGAATTCTAACTCCTGGAGCGAATATCCCTCCTGAAAGGGATATCGCGACATATCAGAGGACGTATTCTTCACACGCCACATGGCAATCTGCATCCCGAACAGAGATTTCATCTCGCAGGGGGCGATTGGCAAGATACGAATTCGGGAAAGAAAAAGGGGGAGCCGCTCCCAAGGCTCCCTATCTTCCGATTCGTATGCGTGCCTGGCGCCAATCCTGGCGCCATCTGTATTCCTTGTAGCGTACACGAGGTGCTACATATACTGTATGTAGGGAGGGGTCCTACGGCCCTTTCTTAGAAAGGCAAGGGCGGGTCCATCAGGACGACATGGCCATCTCACCCAAAAATAGATTTTTCGCTTCGCTTAAAATCCGTTTTTTGGGCTCAAGCCATGTCGTCCTGATGGAAGTATACCAGAGCATTACTGTATCTGTGGATTCTCAGAACGTGCCGTACTCCCCGGATATAATTTTTTCCCGGTCGACTAGACCTAGAGACCTAAGATGTTACCGTTATACATCTTTTCAACTAACTATAAACCATGTTAGAGCTTCCTGCCCCCTACAGGGAAGAGTCCTACTAGACTCTGGAAAAGTCTCGAAGAGTACATATACCTATGTATGAATACCAGGCAAGCTAATATAGTGGTCTCGCACTATATTAAGTAAAGCAGAGTTTGTAAAGAATCACTGCGTCAATATGAAATATCGACCAGTTCTCCGCACAATACTTGTATTGGACAAAGGTTTTATATCCGTATAGGAGGAAAACCAATGCAACATAGCTTGCATAAAGGAACAATTCTATTAGAATTACCCCAGATAAGGTACATAGAATGAATGCTCAATTATACCAATAAATTGACACAGGTGAAGGAGACGCAAGGTTCTCAAGAACCAGTTTATTGACAGGCAATAAATAGACAGGTTAACCACAATTATATATATATATACATAAGAAGAGGATAACCCAAAACTTTAAGCATAAGTATGATAGTAAACAGAACTTGTTTGTCTGAAAGAAAAAACATTAAATGCCACTTTTAAGATACCGAGGTATCAAAGTCATAAAAGTCTGTATTACAAATCAATGACATTAGCGTTAGAAACGCTCGGCACACGTCTGCACTTATGCTAAGTTCACCTTCGAAAATAGAACAGTCTACATGGGCAACACAGTGCCCTCACTTAGTTTGTAGTACAGTATGTAACTACACACTCACCCTGGAATTAATCGTCCCAATTAAGACCACTGTTCCTCGCAGAGTTAAACAGTAGGGTTAACACCGCGACCCACTGCTACCACAGATCTCTTTAGTTCCTCTACTTGCTTCGCATAGTGGCGAAAGAACACTCTGGAAGACTTCCAGCCAGTGTATGAACGGAGATGTTCAAAATCCATACAATTAAAGAAATTTAAGGATGAGGCAACTTTCCTCGGATCGTGACCTGCGGGTGTACTGTCAGGATCCGCTCTGCGAATAAAATATGTGATTTTCGCTCTGAGTTGATTCAGAGATAAATTTGAGCCTGATGTTTCTCCCCTGAATAGTTGACCACCCTTGAAGTCTGAAGTTCTATGAAGATAGACCTTTAGGCATTCTACTGGACATAGAGATGCATCTTCTTTCAGAGGGCAGATTCTCCAGGGACCCCACCTGTTGGTGGGTAACTCATTCTTGGCGAGAAACGTAGGATCCGGAAACAGGTTCAGTTCTCCCCCATCCAGGAACTGAACACGACCTGCCTCTTTCGAGAGGGCTACAATCTCACTAACCCTGGCCCCGGACGCGAGTGCAAATAGGAAAATAACTTTTTGTGTCAAATCCTTTAACGCACACTCTTCATTGCTCAACAGAGAAGCGAAATGAAGAACTTGTCTAAAGACCATGAAATGGGCTTTAGAGGTGCTGAAGGTCTGAGCCTAGCGCAGGCTTTCGGGACTTTATTAAAGATCTCGTTACCTAGGTCGACCTGGAAGGCATATAGAATGGGTCTTGTCAAAGCAGACTTACACGCTGAAATCGTGTTAGCTGCCAATCCATGACCATGGAGGTGGAGAAGAAAGATAAGCAGAAGTCTGTCAAGATCTCCTGCGGATTCTTCGCCTTGACAAAAGGCCACCCATTTTCTCCAAGATGACTCATATTGCCTTCTAGTAGATTTGCACTTATATTCCTCAAGGAAGTCTATGCTGGCTTTCGAAATCCCGAAACGCTTTCTCACCGCTAGGGAGAGAAAATCATGAGCTGCAGGGTCCGGGTTTTCTGTAATGAAGCGCAGACAGTTGACTTCTGGACTCGCTGGGTCAGAACTGGATCTGGTAGCGGTACAAACTTCAGCTACAGTTCCAATGCCAGGAGGAACCACACGCTGTTCGGCCACTTGTGGGCCACTATTGCCGCTACCCCTTGAAGGATCTCAGTTTGTTGAGAACCCTCAACAGAAGGTTGTGAGGAGGGAACAGATAAATCTTGGACCATCTGTTCCAGTCGAGGGACATTGCGTCCACTGCTTCCGCTAAGGGGTCCTCGTACGGGGCACATACAGGGGCAACTTCTTGTTGTCTTTCGTCGCAAAGAGGTCTATCTGCAGTTCTGGGACTTGATTCAGAATGAAGGAGAATGATCCTGCTTCTAAGGACCATTCCGACTCTATCGGTGTGAACCTGGATAGAGCGTCCGCCGTCACATTGCGGACTCCTTGAAGGTGAACTGCCGACAGGTACCACTTCTTCTTTTCCGCCAATCGGAAGATGGCCAACATCACCTGGTTGAGAGGTGGTGACCTCGATCCTTGTCGATTCAAGTATCTCACAACTACCTCGCTGTCCATCACCAACCTTATGTGGATCGAGTGACGCGGGGAGACTTTCTTTAAGGTAAGGAGCACTGCCATAGCTTCTAGAAAGTTTTATGTGAAAGGTCTTGAATAGCTTGGACCAAGTCCCCTGGACTTTTTTCCGATGAGAGTGACCTCCCCATCCCTCCTTCGAGGCGTCTGAGTGAATCGTCACCGACGGGGGAGGTGGCTGAAGAAGAACCGACTTCTTTAGATGTCTGGCTTGGGACCAAGGCCTGAGAAGAGTACTTAGCCGAAGCGGCTGGTCTTCTCAGATCTCTTCGCGCGTTTGATGCATAACTTCTCCAAACTCCGATTGCATCCTTTAGCTGTGCTCTTAGCACTGGGTCTGTCACCGAAGCAAACTGGAAAGAGCCCAGTACCCTCTCCTGCTCGCGTCTTGATATCCTTTCGGAATCTAGAAGTCTCTTGACAGAACCCGCTATCTCCTTCCTTTTCTTCGCCGGGATGGAGAAACGGTGTGACAAAAGGTCCCAGTGGATTCCCAGCCACTGGAACTTTTGAGATGGAGAAAGTCGAGACTTTTTTCTGTTGATCTTGAAGCCTAGGTACTCTAGGAACTGGATCACTTGACTGGAAGCTTGCAAGCATTCTGTCTCGGATGCTGCCCACACCAACCAGTCGTCCAGGTAGGCTACTACCTGAATTCCCTTTAGGCGTAATTGTTTGAGAGCTACGCTCGCAAGCTTCGTAAAAATCCTTGGGGCTATGTTTAGCCCGAATGGCATGGCTCCGAAGGCGTATAGTCTTCGTTGTAGCCTGAACCCTAGGTAGGGGGAGAGTCGATGGCTGATTGGAATGTGCCAATAGGCGTCTGACAAGTCTATAGAGACGGAATATGCCCTCTTGGGCAGTAAGGTCCTTATGTGTTGCAGTGTTAGCATTTTGAATTTGCAATTCACTATGAACTTGTTGAGTGGCGACAAGTCCAGAATGACTCTGAGCTTTTCCGAGTCTTTCTTGGGAACACAAAACAGCCTCCCTTAGAAATTGATGGGCTTCACCCTTCGGATCACCTTTTCTCTCCAACAGTTCTTGAACGTACTCCTCCATAACGGGGGTGGAGTGTTGGAAAAACCGAAGGCACGGGGGGTGGAGTGCTGTACCAGCTCCAGCTCAGTCCATTCTTGAGTAGGCTGTGGGCCCAGGGATCGAAGGTCCACCGATCCCGAAATTTCAGAAGTCTCCCTCCTACCGGTATCACCTCACTTGGACTGCCGTCCTGAGGTCTTGCCTTCCTGACCACGACCACCCCTGAATCCCCTTCCCCTTGAGGGGCGTCTAGACGAGCCTCTGGCTGCTCCTCTAGGCTTTGCTCGAAAGGAAGTAGACTGCCCTTCGAACGCTGGGGTGAATGCCGTGGACTGTGTCGACACGGCCTGGGGTACCCACTGAAAAGTGGTCGGGGTTTGTGCCACGATCTGGGGCACTGGGGGCAATGGCAATTGCAGTTGCTGTCTAACAGGCTTGGCTGGCCGAGACGGTAGCCTAGTCCTCATAGTCTTCCTCTTTGGTTGAGGACCCTCATCCGGGGAAGACTTTCTTTTGATAGCCAGGCCCCACTTCTGGAGAAGGTTTCTATTCTCCAAGGCGGCCTTATCAACAACTTCTTTGACCAAGTCGGTAGGGAAAAGGTCTTTTCCCCAAATGTTGGAGGAGATTAGTTTCCTTGGCTCGTGCCTCACCGTAGCCGAGGTGAACACGAACTCCCTACAAGCTCTCCTTGCCTTGACGAAGCCATAAAGGTCCTTCGTCACTGTGGCCAGATGAGTCTTGGCCACCACCATGAACATTTCATGGACCTTGGGGTCACTTGCCATCGTCTCGAGAGTAGTCTGAAGAGACATTGAGGCAGCCAGTCTTTCTTTTGTCTCGAACTCTCTTCGCAAAAGAAAGTCAGACAGCTTAGGGAGGTCCTCGCCGAACTGACGTCCGGCAATATCAGCCTCCAACTTTCCAACTGAGAACGTAAGATGGACGTCCTTCCAGTCTTTGTGGTCCATAGGCAGGGCCAGCGACAAGGGTTTACACTCCTCTAGGGAGGGGCAAGGCTTGCCGGCCTCGACTGCTTTTAGTACAGCCGCAAACCCTTTCTGTAAAAAGGGGAAGGCTCTAGTAGGCGAGGACACAAAGGAAGGGAGCTTCCTGTTCAATGCGGCTACCTTTGAGTTAGAGAAGCCCCTCTCTTTCATCGAGGATGAAAGTAGAGCTTGAGCCTTAGCATGGTCCATCACTAAGACCTCCTTCGGCTCTGTCTCCTCCTTTGAAGCTGGTTCCTTCCTCAGCCGGACATAACAGTCCGGATATGATGCCTTGCTGGGCCAGAATTCCACCTCCTCCAGGGGAACTGAGCCCAGCTTATCCGAGATGACGATCTTTCCAGTCGTCATCGGCACGTGCTCAGCATACCTCTATGGGTTAGCATCTGAGCACAAGGGAAGGTCTTTCACATTGAGCTTTTTCTGGGGCCCATGTGATTCTGCAAGGCACTGCATTTGCAGTTCCATTGCAGCTGCCTTCTCCTGATTCTCCTTCTGCATTTGTTGGATCATTCCAACAATAGAAGAGAGGGCCTGTCCCAGCTCTACTGGGAGACCGGCCGATGTTGAGGGAATAGGCTCCGGAATCTGAACCGGAGTAGCCGACACCTCGTCGACCTCTACCTCTACAACGTCTGGGGCTTGAACTTCTTCCTGGGCTTCTGCCAGGAGGTCTTCCTCCAGACACTCGTCCACATCAGACATCCTGTCATCTAACTGGATGTCTTGCATCGCGACCGCGACTTCAGCATCCACCTGGATCTGAACTTGGGGGATCTCCTCTTGAGGCTGGGGAATCACTGCATCAGCTGATGCCTTAGGGAAAAGATACGCTCTCATCTTCTCACTTGGAAGATAAGGGCCAGAAGTGTTCTTTTGGAAGCCCCTTACCCAGGTACGAAGCTTCTTCCTAGCTATATCCCTTGATTCCGCCATCCTAGGGGAATCAAAGGCCTCAGTAATCAGGTTAGTGCACACAGTACATACCTGAGGGTCCCAATACCGGAGATCATCCTTGGAGACAGCGCATGCTGCATGTCTCCTACAAAACTCATGTCCGCAGAGGTTCTTGCTGCGGACGTTGCAGAAAGCACTTCCGCACTTCGGAGGGTCCTTCTGTAAAGAGAAGAAATTTCCATGAGTATCAAGTGAACTATGTATCACTGGATATGCATAGTATAGCATAACAATTCAGAAAGGAAAGACACACACTTGTGTTTCCCTCACAACCCATTGCTGCAGCCTTCCAGATAATAAAATCAAATGGTTAATCTCTTCTAGAGTAACCAATGCAAAGTTTCCAGAGGAAACAGGTGGAGCTCACACCTAAGTAATGATTTTAAAATCCTGGATAATAGACAGGAAAGAACTCACTTTCCTATCTGTAGGGCAACAGCAAAGGACTGTGCAAGAAAACACAAAAGTGTTAGAACACACAGTGCTGTACCAAAACCCATACTATAGTTTTCCTCTTACTGTATATGTTATACTGAAGAATACTAGTACAGTATAGGAGGATACGTGCCGGCCGGCACCTGCCGGCCGGCACACACCATAACTAGCTTTAAAGTATACTACTTAACAGCTATAAGGCGGCAGAACTCTGGTTCAAATGCATGTGCCGGTCGGCAGCAATTGCCGGCCGGCAACAGCCAATGTCGGCCGGCAATGGCTGCCGGCCGGCAACTACACAAGGTAGTACCCAGCTGCTGGCCACACTCTTGGTGACCGGCAGACAAGGGCTGACATTAGCCGGCCGGCAAAGGTACAGGACCGATGCCAGCCGGCAGCAAAAGAACCAGAGGACTACACCTGCCCGGCTGCCGGCCTCATAGGCCGGCAGCCGGGTCGGGTACAGCACTAGAAGAAAAATAGGATGGATGCCGGGATAAGTGTACACTACCTCCAAGCCCGGCAATCCGAAAGAGTGCATATAAGGAAGGGGAGAATCTAATTCAGGCTCCCTGGCCAATGCCGTCTGGCTCTACAGGCAGGCATGGATAAGGGACCAAGGGAGGTCCGGGCAGCACTCAAAATATAAGACCCTTGCCGGCCAGCAGCTCTGCCGGCCGGCAGGGGGCTGAGTCAATTCCACATCCTAACCTATACTAGGTCCAGATGTAGAACGACGTACAGTACTGTAATGGCTAGGCCATTACGGAGATAGAGGGGGAAGGGACAAAAGAGGGTCCTACCAACTTTGCTTTAGTGACGGATCACCCGCAGCCAAGAAACTTATCTTAGCCTAAGGGAGATCTAAGGGGGGAGGCCAGCAATACTTGCCAGCTCCCAGAGCACCAAAGCAAGGAAGGTGTTGCCACTCCCAGGGAAAGAAACTTATCCTCCCCCGAGAACAGCAACAAGGACTAGTCTGGTAGATCACAAAAGAAGGAATCATATCCACAGAAACCTTCGGTAGTGACCTAAGGAGGCTAAGCCACCTTTGTCTGTGTCAGGACAGCGAGGGAAACTCTACCCCAAGCCAGACAAGCACAGACTC
>NC_090745.1:125021886-125031886 GCF_036898095.1 Palaemon carinicauda | reverse complement strand
AAGTATATTATATTGATTGTTTACTACTTCTCTTGTAGTTTATTTATTTCTTTATTTCCTTTCCACACTGGGCTATTTTTCCTCATTGGAGCCCTTGTGGTTATAGCATCCTGCTTTTCCAACTTTGATGAAGTGAATGATGATTATTATTATTATTATTATTAATATATCATATCATAGAAATCTCTTATTAATAAATCAGTACTCTTGAAGAAGTAACACGAACAAGTAAGGATTCGCTTTATTTTCTTGTGTTTTTCTTCTCTTTTTTCCATCAGAGCCTCACATTTTTCTGTGACCTTATATATATATATACATATATATATATATATATATATATATATATATATATATATATATATATATATATATGTATATATATATATATATTGTGTGTGTGTGTGTATTATAATAATAATAATAATAACAATAATATCAATAATAATAATAGCAACCTCTCCACCACAAGCAAAATATACTTTTTTATGAAATTGTATCAAAAGATTTTTAGGTGAAGATATTATTTATCGTTACTAAGTGAATTGTCTACATACAAATGTCCTCGGAAATGATAAGAGGAGCATCCATCTCCTAGAATCTAGACTCTAGATGATGAAAATACGCATTTAATTGTTGGTCTAAAGACTTTACTTGGGTTATCATACTTGAAAAATTTTTATTTTGACGTTGGGTTCCAACAAATATGAAAATTAAAATCAAAATTTTCCTTTTTTTCTCTAAAAAACCTAATGGATGATTAAAAGTTAATTATAAAGTACTTCAGGGAAAATACATAGCAACAACTCATTAAAAACATTAATAAATTGATCCCTATTTCTTCCAAAGATTCAACTTGATAATGTAATATTTCTTCCAATAAATAGAGAAATTCCATTATTTGAATTGTTTTCTCTGGTTAATGGTGTCATGGAATCCATCACATATTCTAAAGGGATGAAATATTTGAGCAAAATACTCTTGTTCTGTTTTTTTATTATTATTATTATTATTATTATTATTATTATTATTATTATTATTATTATTATTATCATTATTATTACAAGCTAAGCTATATCCCTAGATGGAAAAGCAAGTTGCTATGGGCCCAAGGACTCCAACAGGGAAAAATAGCCCAGTGAGGAAAGGAAACAAGGAAATAAATAAGCTACGAGAAATTAAACAATGAAAATAAAATATTTCAAGGACAATAATAACATTAAATTAGGTAATTCACATATAAACTATAAAAACTTCCAAAAACAAGATTAAGAGAAAAAAGACAGAAACAGCGTGCCCGAGTGTACACCCAAGCAAGAGAACTCGAATCCAAGACAGTGGAAGATCATGGTACAGAGGCTATGAGACTACACAAGACCAGAGAACAATGGTTTGATTTTGCAGTGTCCTTCTCCTAGAGGTCTCTTCTACCCTTACTAAGAGGAAATTAGCCACTGAATAATTACATACAGTACAGAAGTTAACTCCTGGAGCGAAGAAGAATTGTATGGTAATCTTAGTGTTGTCACGTGTAGGCTAAGTCTGGAAAGAATAGGCCAGATTTTTCGGTGTATGTGTAGGCAAAGACAAAATGAGCCGTAACCAGGAGAGGGGGGGTCCAATGTAGTACTGTCTGGTCAGTCAAAGGACCCAATAAATCTCTAGCGGTAGTATCTCATCGGGTGGCTAGTTCCCTGCCCAACCTACCACCTTACCAAGGCTTCTGATATTTTGTAAATATCAATTGAATATATTCACAAAATAATGACTTTATACTCCATCTATTTCATTCCAATATGGAGATAAATGTCTATATTGATATCTTTAATTATAATCTACGACGGTGCTCAAATAGAAAATCAAATGGATTTACCTTTGCCAACATCTGACGGTTTTAATCCATATAAAAACAATTGTAAGCCAATTGATTGTCCTGTTACATGCTAATGATGCTGCCCTATTGCTCCACACCCAGGAGTCATAGCAACACATGTTAAGACACCCTGCCCTTCACAAAAGGCACTCAGTCTGCAGATGAATAAAAAAAAAAAAAAAAAAAAAAAAAGTCAGTACAAAAATCCAAACTAAAAGAGAATGTGGCAGTTTTCGCCGTTAATAACAAAGGTTCCACACCCAGGAGTCAAAGGGACACATCTTAAGACACCCTGCCTTTCACAAAAGGCACTCAACCTGCCGATAAATAAATAAAAAAAAAAAACAATAGTCACAGTATAACAATCTAAACTAAATGAGAATATAGCAGTCTTTGCCATTAATAACAAAAGCAATGCTGGTGGTGACATTTTCCCAAATGCCTTGTTAGCATTGTTTCATCCACACCTGAAATAAACGATGATGTGTATAGAAGATAAACAAAGTATCAGGTGCTTTTGCCAGGGTGGAAACAATGGTTTTCGAGAATAATTGCAGGAGAACTACAATATAAATACGCTCCTTTATTGTGCCGAGAAATAGTTTCTATTCCGAAGCCATCTGGAGCAAGAGTATTATTTTCATATTTCCTGTCTGAGGAAAAATTCCGAGCCTCACTTGGATAGATACGAATCCACACACACACATACACGCGCACATATTGAGGACTAAAACGGTTAAAGAAGCTTAGAAACATGATAGCCTATTGGACTACTTCGTGATCTGCTGGATTACAGTTTGAGTCCAGCTGCTTCTCGATAGTTTCTTGTAGTGTCTGCAATCTCACCATCTTCTTTATGAGATACGGTTGGCGTGTTTTGGATACCCTATAGGGCTTCCTGCTGAGTCATCAGCAGCTATTGCCTGGGCCTACCTGGTTCTATTTTGGGTGGAGAGATGGCTTGAGCGATATTATATGTATATATGATCTGTCTCTAGGGCATTGTCCTCCTAGCTAGGGCATTGTCACTGTCCCATGCCTCTGTCATTCATGGACGGGCTTTAAATCCTTCATCGAAGATCTGGTAGTTCTAAGAAAAAGAAAAAGACGATCTAACCTCTTAAAAAAGCATGAAGAGCACCAATTAATCTGGAAACCCTTGCTAGAGACCGTACAGTCTGGAGAAGGAGTATCAACAATGGGGTCACTGACTATGAGCAGGATCACAGAGCACATCTCACCATAAAAAAGCAGCAACGAGACTGCAGACAAGAAGCACTGGATTGCCAGTGCCTTAAAGCAGCTGAGTACCTTCCCCCTTTGCAAGAGTAGAATTCGGATCATTCATATATGAGGCCGGAGTAGCAGCACCACCACGTCTGAAAATTCATCATACTTCGTTCATCATCGAATTAGGAAATTCGAAATGTCAGTCATCGTTTACAAAGCAATTTTCTCTCAATGCTTTTATAGTAAAACAAATTTATGGCCGGATGGGTTCTGATATAAATGAAAGTATATCTCCAGAAAAAAAGATAAATCTCTTCTCAGTAAGTTTTAATTTTCTTTGTGTGATCACTAATGCGGTGACAATAATTTGTAACCATATGTTATGATATGATGATATTCTACACGTTCTTGTGGTTTTATTAACCCTATTACCTTTTAATATCATCATACACGTTCTTGTGGTTTTATTAACCCTATAATCTTTTAATAAGTCATTACAAATAGTTCATAACAGCTATTATCTTTTAGTAAGTCATTACATATAGGTTTTAAATGCTAATTATCATCATTTACCCAAGTTGTTTGGAGAAAGTTCTCCAACTTACGGTTTGTCCTTGAAATTCTCGTCCGCATTTAAACAACAATAAAAATCGCATTGAGTTAATCTTAATTTGTCAACATTTACAAAAAATCCAGCATCTCATGAAGAATAATCTTGTGAGTCTATTGATAATAGCGTCATTGTTTTTCCCCAGCCTTCTTTCCTTCATAATTTCTTTTTTCTGTTAAAGTTTATCGCTCAAAAAGTATTACTCATCAGATTTTCAGCAACAAAATTAGTTTGTTGTTATTACGCACACTTAAAAAACCGTAATTTTAATCGGAAATTCTCCGTAAAAATATATTGTTCTAAACTTTAATTCTGTAAAATACAGGCGACCGGCATTTGTACCCTACTTTCTTATTATCGTTTAGGGGTTGGTGACCGTAATATCACTCCTTAACGTCAATATATCCCTTTTTAAAACAGTAAATACCTGGCAAAATTTATTCCAGGATTTTTACCGTTTTTTAATTCAAAATTTTTAACAGTGTAAGTAAGTAACTATCATGTTGAACCTTACTGCCACAGGACATGCTAATGGAAGTGAAACTCGATAGCACGTTCATTAATGAAGACTCTGCTTCGAGTTTATTAAACCAGTAAAATCCACGGGCAACATAAAAATATGAGGCAAAGAACTGGAGGGTAAATCTGTAGCCTATATTATCAGCCACTACAGAGAAGAGAAAAAAAAAAAAAAAAAAAAAAAAAAAAAAAAAAAAAAAACATTGGATTAGAATGTTGCCGGTCATACGCAATTTAGAAATCTAAAAAGATTAATTTTATGACCCGTCAAAATAATGGTTAAGTATTTATATTTTATATACATGCACACACGCACCCCCCTCTCACCTGGGTATGACTACTCTATCTAAGCCTTAACCTTGGGACGGAGAGAGCTTAACGTGACCATATATATATATATATATATATATATATATATATATATATATATATATATATATATATATATATATATATATACCACACTTGCTCTTTATCATATAGTGATATATATATATACATATATATATATATATATATTTATATATATATATATATAACCACACTTGCTCTTTATTATAGTGTATATATATATATATATATATATATATATATATATATATATATATTCAACCACACTTGCTCTTTATCATATAGTGGATATATATATATATATATATATATATATATATATATATATATACTCACACATAATATATATATATGAGAAAGGTGGTTGAGCTGATCTAAATGTAACAGTTTTTGTTAATTACAAAGTTCATGGAGCAAATATGAATGGAGAGAATCACGTAATTATGTTTGAAAATGGGTTAATCAATTTACAATTATTTCCTCGTTGACGATGTGAATCACAATGCTATCTGTTCTCCACGGGGTAGATCATCCACCCGGTGACGTGGTTAGTGGGACATATCTCCTATAGTCAATTCTTTTTAGCAAGACAGACTTGCACCGACTCGCAGGGGAGCCATTTTAGCTCGGAAAAGTTTCCTGATCGCTGATTGGTCGGTCAAGATAATTCTAACCAATCACATAGCAGTAAACTTTTCCGAGCGAAAAGGGCACCGCTGCGAGTCAGCGCAAATCTGCCTCAATAAAAAGAAATCTTTGTTAACATCTACTTTTACAGAACATTGCCTGCATGAAATTTAGGCTCTTAGTTACCTGTAACAATAGACTGCATAGCAATTTCATGGGTATAATGGAGAGAACATGGATTACATATAATTATATACATGTCCGTATGGGTGTATTATTTATACATATCATCATCATCACCTCCCATGCCTATTGACTTAAAGGGCCTCAGTAACATTCCACCAGTCGTCTCTATATTGAGCTTTTAATTCAATACCTCTCCATTCATCATTCCTCACGTCACGTTTCTTAGTCCTCAGTAATGTCTGGGTCTTCCAACTCTTCTAGTGCCTTGTGATGCTTAGCTGAAAGCTTGGTGAACTAATCTCTCTTGGGGAGTGCGAAGAGCATGTCCAAACCATCTCCATCTACCCCTCACACTATATCATCCACATGTGGTACTTGAGTAATCTCTCTTATAGTTTCATTTCTAATTCTGTCCTACCATTGAACTCCCCATATTCTTCTGAGGGCTTTGTTCTCAAATCTACAAAATCTGTTGGATATTATATTTATACATATAAATATAAATAAATAAATAAATAAAAATAAATAATATATATTTATATATATATATGATATAAATATATATACGTATAAATACACTGTAAGTCTACATACTATATAAATATCATATATATTAGAAAGAATATGATAAAAAATGGACACCCAAGCAATTGCAACAAGAGAGTTTGATGGGAAAGTCAGGACTGGGAAAAACTACAAGTACAAGGGGAAGATGGACTTTAGTCAGGGGTTGACGCTGAAGTAGAAAGAGTAGAGGAGGAGATTGTATATCTACTTGAAGGGTCATACGGACAGTCCATAATATGTGCAGATAGGAAAGTAGGAATTTGTAATTAATACAGCAAGTGATTGCATGAAGAAATGAAGGGTTTAAATATCGAAATAGAAACTTATTTAGAATGCAACCAAATGTCAGAAGAGATTATTAAGAGTGGGTATATACAGTAGAAGGATGGACAGGATAGTAATAAAATAATTTGATAGTGCAAAAGGAGGGTAAGCAATAATGAAATTAAAGAACTAGTTAGCAAAATATCTTTCCTATAATATTTTACAAGGAATAACGTAGAGAAATAGATTACGAATATTTGGAATGAAGTAGAAAATGTTAAATTGGTGACGTTGACTGGACTGAATGTAGTATTGTGTATATTTTATCACTTTATTGGGAGATTGATTAGAAGTCCAAATATGATTTGAGAGGAAGGATCTTGGAATGGAAAAATCTTAAAATCTGGGAAATGCATGAATTTTTGGAAGATGGTAGAGAAATATGTAGTATTATTATTTTTTTTTTCTTTTTTTTTGGGGGGGGGGGCACTTAAAGTGCTATAAATGATCCTTCATTGTAGGAAATGACATATGTTAGAAATATTCACATATAAGGTTTATTGAGTTGTGTTTAACGGCTGGAGACAATTTACATATGTTTATTAATGTAGTATCATACATATAGATTTATATATACACATATATGTATGTACGCATATATATATATATATATATATATATATATACATATATATATAATATAAAATAATATAAATTTTCTATTTTCAAATAGGTACGCATATTTACCTGTAATATATATATATATATATATATATATATATATATATATATATATATATATACACACACACACACATATATATATATATATATATATATATATATTAAAACATCAAACCAAAAACATTTCTTATTATCGAATAAACCTCTTTCTGGATCACAGATATGAAGGAATATTCTTTTTATTTTATGTACTTTACTTCTGTCCGGCCCAATATTTGGACTTATACATTAGAGTCGAAATAAGGATTATATTGTACTTAAAACTAACTCTGCTATGAAAGACAAATATCTCATTTACCTGGGCAGAAAAACAAATACCCCTTTGGTCTGCGATCCCAAGAGACAGCGAATTCGACAGAAATATTTTAGGCCTAATATTTGAATGTATGAAAATCACGAATGTTACTGACAAGATATGACGCAAATACTCTATATGCATAAAGGAAATAATCTTTGATACTGACGTGTTGGCAAATGAAAATTCCATAGGGGGAGGGGGAGATTATTACTGACTTGTATGAGAGTAATGCTTGAGCCGTGCTCACAGCTTGATAAATTCCACATGAGTCATGAATAGCTAATGTATGAATTATGCAATTTGAATTGGCGAAAAGGATCATCATCATCTACGTACCAATTGAATTCTTAGTTGTCTTTATTTGTAAGATTCAGCTAATGTATGACAGCCTATAGCAAGCTTTAAAGGAAAATAATTTATTGGTGTTACAATAAGCTTGTCTGTCTGTTAGGTAATGGTTTTTTATGTCTTCCCTATTGCCTAGTGAATATGATGCTTTGTATCTTTAGGAAGGACCCTGGAATTGCTTGCTAAATTATAACCCTAGTTGGAAAAGCAGGATGCTACAATCCCAGGGGCCCCAACACGGAAAATAGCCCAGAGAGGAAAGGAAATAAGGAAAACTACAAGAGAAGTTTAAGAACAATAATATTAAAATAAATCTTTTATATATATATATATACTATAAAAATAACAATAATAACAATAAGATTAAAACTTCAAAATAACGAGAGGAAGCGAAACAAAAATAGTGTGCTCGAGTGTACCCTCAAGCTAGAGATCTCTAACCTAAGAGAGTAGAACACCACGATACAGAAGCTATGGCACCATCTAAGACTAGAGAACAATGGTTTGATTTTGTGTGTTATCCTCCCAGAAGAGCTGCTTACCATAGTTAGTATCTCTTCTACCTTTACCAAGAGGAAAGTAGCCAATGAACAATTACAGTACAGTACTTAACCTCTTGAGAAGAAGAATTGTTTGGTAATTTCAGTGTTGTCAAGTGTATGAGGAAAGAGATGTATAAAGAATAGGCCAGACTATTCTGTGTATGTATGTTGTATGGTCTTCCTTGGTCATAACCTGAGTGAAAATGAGAGCATGGGTGCTGATAGTAAATCTTTTCCGTTCATAAGCAACCAATAAACCTTTAAATGCTACATATCGTATGCATGTAACAAGAGGTACACCCGGACCTGTGCTGTTCGAACTTTTCAATTAAAGCCAGTAGGAAAAAAGGCGATTATGTAATTAGCTTGGATTTGATTCAGAGTTCAAATGAAATGGCAAAAAGGCTGCTATCTAAAATACATTTCCCTTATCCGGATCAATTACGATTTTAGTGTAGTTATTAAATATTTCGCGGAAAATATGCGAAACCAAATTTTTTTTTAATATGATTGGTATTAATTGCATAATGGTAGAATTGGTGTAATGGAAATAAACGCATTACAAAATTACGAGGAAACTATTTCAGTTAGATTTATTAACGAATTAATCATTGAAGTATTTGATGATAACGATGCATATAATTTTTAGTGTCTGAGTTCTAAAAGAAAAAAAAAATAGTTGCAACACGAGTTTACTGAACTCTGAAAAACAAAAACTTGCAAGGGTTCTTATCTCCCATATATAATAAAGATCATGTGTCTGGTTTTACACGCACACACACACACACACACACATATATATATATATATATATATATATATAGAGAGAGAGAGAGAGAGAGAGAGAGAGAGAGAGAGAGAGAGAGAGAGAGAGTGAGAGAGAGAGAGAGAGAGAGAGAGATACTGTATATATATATATATATATATATATATATATATATATATATATACCGGTCACGCTCACCTCTCCCCGTCCCTCAGGTAGAGAAAGCAAGTAGTCATGCCCTGGTGAGTGTGTGTGTGTGTGTGTGTATGTGTGTATCTAAATATTTAGCAGTCATTTTTGACGGGTCGCGTACACTAGTAAAAACTGAAAATAAATATGGATATATAAGGGTAAAACTGTTAGGTAAAGGATTTATTTGGATAATTGGGAATTCGTTAAATAATTCAGAAAGACTAACAGCACAAGGATTTGGGAATCATACAATAAGTAATCACACAAACCCACTGAATGTTTCTTCATCATGGACTACATTTCAGAAATTACTACGATGCGGGCGTATGTCAGTATTTTCTTGATTTATTCATTTCCTTGTTTCCGTGCCTCACGAGGCTATTTTTCCCAGATAGAGACCATGGGCTCATAGCATCATACTTTTCCAACGAGGGTTGTAGCTTGGGTAATAATAATAATAGTAATAATAATAATAATAATAATAATAATAATAATAATAATAATAACAACAACAACAACTAGCAGAACTCAAGTAAATTACACGAAATGATATTTTCAATACTAATTATCTTGTTCCTAACATATACATGTTTGAATAAAAATTATCAATACATGAAACAATTTACAAAACTTCTTTATATACAATATTTCTAGTGAAGGTAGTTCCTGTTCTCTGGCCATGAGTAAAATTATTCTGAGGACAGATTTTCACTCTTACACTGTTCATAGACCTTGCTCTTGAGAAGGCTACATAAAGTTGTGCATGAGTAAAGCAAGGTTGTGGTAAGTAGATCCCAACCTTATCGAAAGTCTGCCATTGAGCTTTATTAATGGTCATTAAATATGATATGTGGACGGGAAATTGAGTAATGTCTAGGAAGATTTG
>NC_090745.1:125004386-125014386 GCF_036898095.1 Palaemon carinicauda | reverse complement strand
GAAATGTTAACTTCACAACAATATATGTATGACCTATTTGGTTTTAAAGGTTCAAAGGCTGATCATGAGTCCCACACGCAAGGGACAGTGACATTGTCCTATCAAGCAGGACAATGCCCTAGAGACTGACCAGATATACATATGATCAGCGCCCAAGGCCCTTCTCTACACATGCTGGGACCAAAGAAGGCCAGGAAATGGCGGCTGATTACTCAGCAGATAGACCTATAAGTCCCCCATAACAACACATCCTTAGTTCACAAGGATGGTGAGGTTGCAGCGACCAAAGAAACTAACGAGTTTGAGCGGGATTCGAACCCCGGTCTGATGATCACCAGGCAAGGACGTTACCACTATTTCTAGACTTCATTGTCTGCTCAAATCCCCTTTTCACAAGAATATCTGTCGATTATTTTAGTTAAAATCTGGACTTCTTACATATGCTTATTGGATATCTATGTGAGGCAAAATGTTCACTTCTCGGAAATATTTATCTGATTTATTCGTCTGCTAAAATTTTCACTTCTCAACAATGTCAGACTTCTCGAAATTACAAAATGGAATTTTTGGTTTGCTCAAATTTTTACTTCTTAACAACACCTGGTTTTTATCGTCTGCGGTATCTACAGGAGTTTATCTACTTGAGTTTTTATTTACTCAAATATTCACTTCTTAGCAATACCTAGCAGAGGTCTTTAAAAGTTCTTGTTGAACTTCTTTGTTCATATACTTCTTTGATCATATATTCCTTTCTCCAAAAATACCCGGTTAGCAGTTTGTTTAGATTAAGCTCAACATGGCTTCAAGAATGCCTTGTGTTTACGATGGAGCATAAAATGGAATAAAAGTCCAGAAGTGAACCTTGAGAATTGAACTACCGAAGAACACAATTAGAAACGTCCCTGTCTAGCGATCTTCTTGACTGGGGTTCAAGGTCTGCTCAAGCTCCATAGTTTCTAGTAGTGTCTGCAACCTTACCATCCTTGTGAGGTAAGATGTGGGGTTTCGGGGGCCTATAGGTCTATCTGCTGAGTCGTCAGCAGCCATTGCCTGGCCCTCCATGGTCCTGCCTTGGGTGGAGAGGGGGCTTGGGCACTGATTATATGTATATATGATCAGTCTCTAGGGCATTGCCCTGCTCGATAGGGAAGTGTAACTGTCCCTTCACTCTGCCATTCATGAGCAGCCTTTAAACACAATTAGAAACGTTCCTGCCTAACGGTTATCTGGACAAAAGTTCGAAAGCTGCTCAAGATAGATAGTTTATTGTAGTTTCTGCAACCTCACCATCGTTGTGAGTTAAGAATGGGGTTATGGGGGAACCTATAGCGCTACCTGCTGAGTCTTCAGCATCCACTGCTTGGTCCTCCCTGGTGTTAGCTTGGGTGGAGAGGGGGTTTTGGGCATTGATCATATGTAAATAGGGTCAGTCTCTAGGCCGGCATTGCCACTAACCCTTACTTCTGCCAATCATGAGCAACCTTTAAACATTAGGATACTTAACATTTAATAGTTGTGGCTAGAGCATCGCTGAATTATCTCATTGCACCATAATTAAGTAACATAACATTTATTAGAAGCTAAACCTATTTCCCAAAAACTACCAAAAATAGTTTTACTTGAGAAAATTATTATTTTACAAACAAAATTAGATATTGCTATATTTACAGAACATGTTTTTCCATTAATTACTTACATTTGTATCCAAGAAATATTGTTGAAGAAACTCCTAAGAATTATCAGCATGTGAAAGTACAAGAAAATAACATGAGAGAGAGAGAGAGAGAGAGAGAGAGAGAGAGAGAGAGAGAGAGAGAGAGAGAGAGAGACTTTACTTCACAATATAAGTTACGTTTATAGAAGGAAATGAAAGCCACTGATTATTGTTTTGCCATCCAATACTGGAACAAGGTCTGGCGTTACGCTATATACTGTATTTACTTTCGCCAACTTCCTTGCGAAGTCTATATTTTGACCGCGTGTATTTATTTGTTTGTATGTTTATCTGTGTATTTACTCTTAACATATCTTAAAAACTATTTGACCAAATCTCATGAAATTTGGTGGGATGATTGGCCATGATCCATGACAATTTGATTAGATTTTGGGAGTGATTGGGTCAAACTAAGACTAATGACACGAAAAGGTCAAAAATGTCTTTTTGCCATATATTGGTCAATTTTTACCTGATTCGTATAAAATTACTGCCAAAATGTGCTTAATGCAATTGCCCATCTTGTGATAGACAACATGATGTAGGCGAAGGTATGCGTTCTACCGAGAGCCCTTTCTAGTTCTAAATGTGTCTGGGGTTAAAGTTTTGTAAACATTTAGCTCTTAAAAGCAAAATAATAACATTACGTCGACTTAGCTGTCAACTAATTTAGTAAAATGGTTTCATTAGCCCTCTGGCTTTAGAAGTTTACTTCTTTACGAGACAAACTGGGTCAGAAGAGTTAATTTGTTACTCCATTTTCTCTGAACACGCTAAGTGACTTGTTGTCTACGATAACATTAAATTTTTTTTTAATCCTATGATCATAGTTTTGAAAGTTCAATACTACAGGGTATTCTAAAAGTTTTATTCCAGCTGTGACCAAACTGTGGAATATATATGGTCAGTCTCTAGGCCATTGTTCTGCTGGAGAGGGAAATGTCACTGTCCCTTGCCCCAGCCTTAAATGAGCGGCCTTTAAGCCTTTAAACCTGGTTTTTATAGTTTATATATGAAAGATATAATTTAATGTGGTTACTGTTCTTAGTATATTTATTCTTATTTTTTTTACCTTCTCTAGTATTATTTTATTTCCTTGTTTCCTTTCCTCACTCGGCTATTTTTCCCTGTTGGAGCACTTGAGCTTATAGCATCTTGCTTTTCCAATTAGGGTTATAGCTTAGCTTATAATAACAATAATAATAATAATAATAAAAATAATAATAATAATAATAAAAGTTGAATAGGTAGAACTTCCAACGCTCAAACTTACAGTAAATGTTTTCATGTTGAACAGGGTAACATTAATCTCTTTTTAAATTTATATATGGAAGATCTATTTTAATGTTGTTACTATTCTTAGAATATTTAATTGTTCATAGCTTCTCATAAAGTTTATTTACTTCCTTATTTCCTTTCCTCACTGGGTTATTTTTCCTTATTGGAGCCTCCTGCTGTTCCAATTAGGATTGTACCTTGGCTGACAATAATAATAATAATGATAATAATAATATTATTAATAATAATAATAATAGTAATAATATGCATGTAAGTTACACTGCCAGACAGCATCACCATTTGATACAATAGTCGTAGGGAGATTTCAACAGAGAGAAACAAGTCTGCTTTCTTGTTTTATATATATATATATATATATATATATATATATATATATATATATATATATATATATATATATATGTATATATATACCCAAATAGGCCATACATTTTGATATATCAAGGTCTGGAGTCTCTTACCGACCTCGGGATCTGAGCCCTAGGCGGGACCACTCAAAGCTTATGACCTACCAGGACTCGAACTCTGGTCAAGGACACTTGTAATAACAAAATCATAGAAGTTATAGTCTTTGAGTGGTTCCGCCTTGGGCTCTAATCTCAAGGTCGGTAAGAAAATCCAGACATCAATGTATCAAAATATATGGCTTATTTGAAAATGAAAAGCACGTCTAAATGTGCAAAATTCATCATATATATACATATATATATATATATATATATATATATATATATATATATATATATATATATATACTGTATATACATATATTGTATACAGAAAAATACATTAAAAATATTAAAAATTTTGTCCTCTCTAAGAAATATAAAGTTTTGCAATATTTATGCCACAATGTTAAGGAACCTCTGTCAATTTCCCAGTTGGAAGCTGCTTAGAATCCCACCTTCGTAAAAATTCAATAAAAGCTGCTTAGGTTTTGTACATTACTGTTCACCAGGTCTTGCTTTGTTTGAGTTACTGGAAACTAAGTAAAAAAGTACACTTTCGACTTATTCTTACCCTTTTGAAAAAAAAAAATCCTTACAGATGTAAGAAGCAAATAATGAAAAGTTGCCTAATCATCATATTCTAAGAGCATGGATTGAATTAGAAAGTATCTGATAAAAGTATAAGGATATTGCATAAAAATATATCTATATCACAAAATGTGATGCATTCAATTATGCATCATAACATTGATATAAATCATCATGGAGTAAAATATCAAGTGGTGTAAAATAATATAAGGCTATTAAAGAAATGTGCTACTCTCTAAGACAATCCTCTTTCCTGTCCCCTTCTTCCAAAGGTATGAAAAACTTGGGAGATATGTACCTAAGTTGTAATAGAAACGGGAGAGTACATTAAGGAAAAAAACAAAATTTAAGAAGTGGGAAGATCATAAATAGATTTAGTGAAGAAAATAAGGGAGATTATTTGAGGGGAGATTCACAAATGTACAGAAGGATGAAAAACGTAAACAAAATAAGGTGATGGAGAAGTAATCCATAAAATGTTGAACATGAAATTTAGGGAGAATAATGTATTTTTACTGAAAGCTGGATGCAGTAAGGAGGGTTGATAAATGAATTGATAAAAGGATTAAATATTAAAGTGAAGAGATGAGCATTAGGAAGGTAGATTGAATGTAGATGGTAGATGAGAGGTGGACTGAGGGATGTTAGACTTGAAAATGTTGATGTAAGATTGCTAATGTTTATGGAACTGGTTGTTGAACAAATAAAAATACTGTCATGAGGCTTCAGACTGAAAAGACACTTCAAATTAATGATATGTTTTGATACAGAAGTGATATTGGAGTTAATTGACTGACCAGGGTTAGTATGGTTGGCCGGATGAAAGAAGAGTTTTGAAGAAGTGGTGAGAAATAATTAGGCTATTGTAAAATAGTGAGGCGATAAAGGTGACAGTGAGAATCATAGGGCATACTGTTACTTAGTATAGATTATTAAAATGTCCTATAAGATTTAGGTCGAGAGAATGAGACTGGTAATAGAAGGATATATAGGGGAAAAAGAATGGGTTTTGAACTGGTAAATGTACACGGAAATAGTGGTTGTTATGAGATACTTATTTGACAAGTTTGAAAGTGAAGGAATAACACTGCATGTTGCATAAGCAGACCTAAGAATTATAACAATCATTAGACAGTGGAGAGGACAACTCATCACCACAGACTGACCAGTTGCAAACTCATCTCTATGATATTTCCTTCTCAGAACAACTCATTTAAGGACATTGAAAAGGTATGGTAAGAAAATCAGTTCAAAATTCATGCTTTTGTATTGGAAGAAATACAAGTATATAAATATTTAGGCAGGAAAATGTTTGGTCCTATGCAAAATATGGTTAAAATTATGTTTATGGGTGCAGTGGATTCAGAGGTTAGAGACACAACGGTGGAGAGAGGTGGGAAGTTGTCAAAGGAATATGGAATGGTTGACTTTTCGCAGATGATACTATGCTGACCGGGGACAATGTGGATAGAATTAAGTTTATGATTTTAATCCATATGGCCCGAACACGGGGCAGAAAATGCCATTCAGCAACAAGGTACAACTGGGAAAAACACTGCAGTTTCACTATGATGTATCAGTTTCAGTAGGTTGGACAACAAAATGGAAGTTAAAATCTGAGAATGGAGATAGATTCGAAGACCAAAAAGTGGCTGCAACTAAGGGCCAAAGGAGGAGCAGTGAAGATAAATAGTAGAGACAACTAAAACATTGAATACGTTTGCAAGACAAGAAGTTAGTTAAATCTGCATAAGAGTACTAGGGTAAATGTAAGTTAATTGTGGACAGTGGAAGAATGGATGTAGTCAATTCATCTAAGAATTAGGTGGTATGTATATTAGACGATGATATAATGAGTGAGCAGCGAGTCAGAGTAACTGAAGCAAGAAAGATAGGAAAGATTGAAAAATTCGAAAGACATTTATTGTTTTTGGAAGCTGTTGAAATGAAATGCGCGTAGTGTAAGAAGAAAAGAAGGTTTGACAAAATAAGAAAAACTACTAATGATATACTTACCATCAACAATAGTAGACTTTTCTAGCTAATGTATTAGAAACTTTAACTTCTCATTAATTAGTTTAGAAACATCATTGATTTGTTTTCTACAGTTTTCTAAGAACTTACCGTTTGAAATTCAGTTAAAGAAACAATTTTCTTTTTCGATAAACAGGAAATACAATTTGTGATATGAGCTCTTTCAGATCACATTGTTCTTGTCGTACAATACCATAGATACCGACCATATATAATTATGATAAACACAGAAAACTCTTGTCCACCCAAGCTAGGAAAAGGAAAAACATATTCAGCAAATGCCCAAGGAAAGCCTCCCCCAAAACTCACATAACAAGCTCACGGTTAGGGTTTTTGAGAGAGAGAGGAGAGAGAGAGAGAGAGAGAGAGAGAGAGAGAGAGAGAGAGAGAGAGAGAGAGAGAGATTGTGAAAGTTCTGCTTTATAATATTAAAGCCCAGAAATAAAACATAGACCCATGTACAATTTCCCCCTCCAGATCTGGGACGTTTTTACCCGACAATAATGGTTATTATGTTCCTATAAAATATTTGATTTCCAAATATGTATGAAGAATTATTTTTTTTTTCATATATCTATCCGTGTTTTATAGATGAGTTTTATCACTAATACTATTATCATTATTTTTTTTTCCTATTCAATTTAAACAAAAAGAAGAAACAATGGCTACCCACACAGGGGCAATCTAACAGGCTCTCGTTCAAAAAGTGATAAAAACTAGAACAATTTAGGCAGCACTTTTAATTCGCATGGTATCTCTACATTTACTGGTAATGGTCATCTTTAAACCCAGCCTATTTAGCACTGGACTGCCGTGTCCATATGTTTTTACAAAAAAATTTACTGACCTGATTGAATATTAATCATTAATGTTTACCTATGGAAATGTTATGCGGTACTCTATCTAAATCAATGTGCGGTGTTATGTGGCTCTTTTCCTTAAAATGATGTGCTTTACTTTCTAACTGGGACAACAGAATGTCCTCAGCGATAATAATTTTAAAAACTTTAATAATAATAATTTCAATAATTCTAATAAGTTTAATAATACATACATACATATACCAAAGCACTTCCCCCAATTTTGGGGGGTAGCCGACATCAACAAATTAAACAAAAACAAAAAGGGGACCTCTACTTTCTACGTTCCTCCAGCCTAACAAGGGACTCAACCTAGTTCAGGTGGTACTGCTAGGGTGCCACAGCCCAACCTCCCACATTTTCCACCACAGATGAAGCTTCATAATGCTGAATCCCCTACTGCTGCTACCTCCACGGTCATCTAAGGCATCGGAGGCAGCAGCAGGGCCTACCGGAACTGCTAAGTTTAATAATAATAATCTTAATAATTCTAATAATAATAATTTTAATAGTAATAACAATTTTAATAACTTTAATAATCTTAAAAATTTAATATTTCTTAAACAGTTTTATTATAATAATATTAATAATAATAATAATAATAATAAGAAGAATAACAATATAACAAAAATATGATCAAAATAATAATAATAATAATAATAATAATAATAATAATAATAATGTATATTTAGCAATAGTTTTGAGCTATCTCTTTAAATCTTTGTTCGAAAGGAACCGAATTTTTTATTTGCTTCCTCAAAAGTCTTTCAACTTTTCTCAAAAGATCAAAATCGATAAAAATCAAAGAAACGAAACCACGAGACGAATGGGAAGTGTGGACGGGTCGCGTACACTAGAATAGAACAATAGAACATTACACAAATTTAAGATGCATGATCATTCTATTTATCTTAAAGGACTACAGAGTCGAAAGGAATACAAAGTTAAAAGGACTACAGCGTTAAAGGGACTCCAGAGTTAAAAGGACTACGGAGTTAAAACGACGACATAGTTAAGACGACTACATAGTTAAAAGGACTAAAAAGTTAAAAGGACTATAGAATTAAATGGACTACAGAGTTAAAAGGACTACAGAGTTAAAAGGACTACAGAGTTGAAAGGACTACAGAGTTAAATAGAACTACAGATTATAAAAGAACTACATAGTTAAAAGGACTACAAAGTTAAAAGGACTACAGAGTTAATAGGACTACAGAGTTGAAAGGACTACAGAGTTGAAAGGACTGCAGAGTTAAAAGGACTACAGAGTTGAAAGGACTACAGAGTTAAATAGAACTACAGATTTAAAAAGAACTACATAGTTAAAAGGACTACAAAGTTAAAAGGACTACAGAGTTAATAGGACTACAGAGTTAATAGGACTACAGAGTTGAAAGGACTACAGAGTTAAAAAGAACTACAGAGATAAAGGGACTACAAAGTTAAACGATAATTTAACTTAGTTTAAGCCCGATACACTTAGCCTGACGCTGGAAATCCTGGCACCATTTCCCAGAAATAACTTCCATTTCTGACCATCCGTTCCACCGCCCGGGGGAATCTCCACACATAGTACGAGGCTGTAAGGTCTCCCGCTAAAAATTCAGGCCCAGATCTGAACTTGATAGTAAAAGGGTTCCAGCACTGAATATTTTAAAAGTGGGAAAACATGTAAGTTAGGGTGTTTGCTCCACGCCAGAAAGCTCTCTCTCTCTCTCTCTCTCTCTCTCTCTCTCTGTTCAATATGCTTTCTATATTATTTTTTTTCTCTCCAATATGCTCTCTCTCTCTCTCTCTCTCTCTCTCTCTCTCTCTCTCTCTCTCTCTCTCTCTCTCTCTCTCTCTCTCTCTCTCTCTGTTCAATATGCTATATTAATTTTTTTTCTCTGCAATATGCTCTCTCTCTCTCTCTCTCTCTCTCTCTCACACACACAAATATACTTCTATATTCATAGAAAACCTCCGGGGTGCATTATAAAATAAAACCATTATAAATCACAAAAGTAAAAAACTATCAGAATAAAATTGACCTAATTCTCAGGAGCATCTCATTCAACAAATTCAACATTAAATCTTAGACAAGAAAATAAAAATAGTTATAAACACGGATTTAACAAATGACTAAAACAGACTGAACATTATTCTCACCAAAATATTTCCTTCAATGAGCTATGGCGGTAAAATGGCGTTCGCTTAGAACAAGCAGCTTAAAACAGCCAATTACCAGAGGCGTCAAATGAATGCCAGGGTGAATTTGGTGGTACCAGGGTGCTCTATTTGCATGGAAATAATGAAATAAGAAAATGGAGAAATGACTAAGCCTTTTAGGCAACTAATTTGTTCGCTCGGTAATTTTCACGGTAAAATGGCAGGCCATTAGCCAGGTGCTACAATGTCGCGTAAAAAAAATGTTTTTCATGTTATGAATAAATAGCTGCATAACATGTATGAGGTCTTAAAAGCCCGATAACAGCAAACATAATGCAGGCACTTGTTTACACATACAAACACACACACATACACACATGTTTAAAGCCCGAGATTGCGGATAGACTTGAATCCCCTTTAGGAACTAAAGTGAGAACTTATGAAGAGTTCGTTAAGCCTATTCCCCTTTATGAAAGGAAGTTTGAATGTTGAACATAAGGTAAAGAAAATATAACAAAAAACACTTGAAATGAGCTGTTTGCGTAGAATAGGGATGAAGACATTATCAAACACGTGGGTAACATGGAAATACATAAAATTGAAAAGGGTTAGCATTAATAAAAAGTGGGATCCGAGTATTCTGAGTGGTTAGTCTAACGGATACAATGGAAGATGATAAATTTAAAAAAAAAAAAAGTATACGATTATAGGCATGTGCGTTTGTATGTGTGCTTGCTTGTGTAAGCCCATACACAGTATATTAACAAAGTAAATGCAAGTTCCATTTGTGTATGGACATTACATTTGCTGGAGTGTCTTGTAAATTTATCATAACGTTTACAACGCTTCCAGAAGACCCAATTCCCTGGTACTTCTTTCCTCACAAAGCGTCTACAACGTTTACAGTG
>NC_090745.1:124996886-124999386 GCF_036898095.1 Palaemon carinicauda | reverse complement strand
GATAATAATGTTAATCAGATGTTGTTTCAGAAAACTTCAACAATGTTTTTAACTTTATTTGAAAAAGAAATATACACAATTTTACTCTGGATACTCCCTAACCTTTCCCAACTCTTCCTGACGCTTTAAGTTCTATAACCTCCATCCAACTTGAATCCTCCTGACGGTCTATATATTTCGAAAAAGAAAAAAAGAAAAAAAAAAACATGTCTTTCAAAATGAATATTCTTGTTCTCTGCCGCACCGGATTTTTTTTTTTTTTTTTTAAGGGCAATGGTTACCGTTATGATATTTTGATATCTTGTATTACATAACATCTATTCATCGTGGTATTTTGCTTAAAGAAAAAAAATTCACTCCACACACATACAGAATAAAAACTACAGGAATACAAGAAAGGTTCAAAGCAACTAACTATGACACTAGAAAAGCGTACCTTTACAGGCGAGTATATTTATATATATATATATATATATATATATATATATATATATATATATATATATATATATATATATATATATATATATATATATATATATATATATATATATATATACACACAATATATATATATATATATATATTGTATATATATATACAATATATATATATTTATTTATATATATATAATATAAATATATATAAATATATATATATATATATATATATATATATTGTATATATATACATATATATATACATATATAATGTCCTTTAAATATGCTACAAAGTCAAATGTCAACGGAAGTTGATATTTTTTCCATTGCTCTTCATCTTCAAAGTTAAAGCATGAAGATCGTGCTTCGAAACAAGGATATTGTGCTGAGACTATAAGGACTGTTCAGCGTCAAGGCCTAGTAAAAGTTAGAAGAGTTTGGACAGCAATATGTGAAGAAATGAAGCAAGAATGGAGAGAAAGCAAAGGCTAAAAAGTGGATGACATTTGCAGCCGAAGGAATGCCGTAAACGCCCTTTGGTAATGCCTACAATTGATCACTTGGTGTTATTATGGAGCAACTCCTATGCTTGTTGCTTCGGCAACACTTCCACAAAAAGATATTTACATTCTAATTACATTTTACTTAAATTTTGGCTAGTTCATGTGTAACAGGAGGGGTCTATATAAATGATGGTAATAATATAATACTAACACAGTATTAATACCTTCCAATAATTGTTAGACTCTGTCCACCTGCATAATTATTACATATAATTTAGCATTCAAAATAGCAATCTAGACAAATGCTGCAGATTTTTTAGAGGAATTTCTCAAAGATATAATGTGAGTGCCATAAAGGTATAAAGGTTTAAAGGCCGCTCATGAATGGTAGAGGCAAGGGACAGTGACATTGCCCTAGCAAGCAAGACAATGCCCTAGAGACTGACCATATTACATACGATCAGCGCCCAAGCCCCCTCTCCACTAAAGCTAGGACCAAGGAGGGCCAGCCAATGGCTGTGATGACTCAGCAGATAGACCTATAGGCTCCCTCAAACTCCCCATCCTTAGCTCACAAGGACGGTAAGGTTGCAGCGACTAAATGGACTGACGAGTTTGAGCGGGTCTCGAACCCCAGTCTGGCAATCACCAGGCAAGAACGTTACCACCAGGCCACCACAACCCATGTTGTGGGAATCAGTGTCTTGATATAAAATTTACATTATAGCTAATAATAATAATAATATTAATAATAATAATAATAATTATAATAATAATAATAATAATGGATTTATTAGAAAGGTGTCATGAGTCAAAATTGCAGCGAATGTTTTTATGTTGAACAGGCTGACAAAAGTATCTCTTCAAAATATTCATATGACAGATCTATTTTAACATTGTTACTGATCTTAAAATATTTTACATAAATTATTCATTACTTCTCAGGTAATCTATTTATTTTTTTATTTCCTTACCTCACTGAGACGCTTTCCCAGTTGGAGCCCTTTGGCATATATCACCTTGCTTTTCTAACCATGGTTGTAGCTTGGCTGCTAATAATAATAATAATAATAATAATAATAATAATAATAATAATAATAATAAGATACCGTAAAACGAAGTTTATTTCCCTATGAAATAGCTAAGTATACATTGATTATCCATTTCTATAGAGTATTCTTCGCATTACCTAGAAAGCAGATGATCATACAAATTCCAAGAAACCGATAAATAATTCTGTTAAGAACAGAATCGCCAATATGTTTGTGGCCATATGAACTTGCTAAACAGAGCCATGATAACCTGGGCTTGTAACTACGAAGTTAGGTCAGCCAGCTTAGGGTTTTTCACTCTTTAGGAAAGCCATAACAACCATATATTAGCAGAGGCCAAGCGTTCTTGGACAACCCCCTCTATAACGATACCATATATTGTGACTTAAATTCGCTTATCTGGCGAAAAAGTAGCCTTCTCAAAAGTGTTGTGACCTCCGGTAGGAAATTTTGGTCGGGTTCCAGATTAGCTGACCGGAATAATGGTCAATAACATCCTGGAAAT
>NC_090745.1:124986886-124994386 GCF_036898095.1 Palaemon carinicauda | reverse complement strand
TCGTCCTCATATACCTGACAATTCTTCTTCGATCAATGGGTTAACTACTGTAATGTATTTGTTCAGTGGCTACTTTCCTCTTGGTAAGGGTAGAAGACTCTTCAGCTATGGTAAACAGCTCTTCTAGGAGGACACTCCAAAATCAAACCATAGTTCTTTAGTCTTGAATAGTGTCATAGCCTCTGTATTATGGTCTTCCACTGTCTTGGGTTACTTCTCTGCTTAAGGGTACATTCGGGCAAACTATTCAACCGTATTTATCTCCCTCTTGTTTTCGAAGTTTTTATAATTTATATATGAAAGATATATTTTAATATTGTTAGTGTTCTTAAAGTATTTTAGTTGTCCATTATTTCTCTTTTACTTTATTTATTTCCTTATTTCCTATCCTCACTGGGTTATTTTTCCCTGCTGGAGCCCTCGGGCATTTATACATACATACATATACCAAAGGCACTTCCCCCAATTTTGGGGGGTAGCCGACAACAACAAGAAACAAAACAAAAAAGGGGACCTCTACTCTCTACGTTCCTCCAGCCTAACCAGGGACCCAGCCGAGTTCAGCTGGTACTGCTAGGGTGCCACAGCCCAACCTCCCACATTTCCACCACAGATGAAGCTTCATACTGCTGAGTCCCCTACTGCTGCTACCTCCGCGGTCATCTAAGGCACCGGAGGAACCAGCAGGGCCTACCGGAACTGCGTCACAATCGCTCGCCATTCACTCCTATTTCTAGCACGCTCTCTTGCCTCTCTCACATCTATCCTCCTATCACCCAGAGCTTTCTTCACACCATCCATCCACCCAAACCTTGGCCTTCCTCTTGTACTTCTCCCATCAACTCTTGCATTCATCACCTTCTTTAGCAGACAGCCATTTTCCATTCTCTCAACATGGCCAAACCACCTCAACACATTCATATCCACTCTAGCCGCTAACTCATTTCTTACACCGGTTCTCACCCTCACCACTTCGTTCCTAACCCTATCTACTCGAGATACACCAGCCATACTCCTCAGACACTTCATCTCAAACACATTCAATTTCTGTCTCTCCATCACTTTCATTCCCCACAACTCCGATCCATACATCACAGTTGGTACAATCACTTTCTCATATAGAACTCTCTTTACATTCATGCCCAACCCTCTATTTTTTACTACTCCCTTAACTGCCCCCAACACTTTGCAACCTTCATTCACTCTCTGGCGTACATCTGCTTCCACTCCACCATTTGCTGCAACAACAGACCCCAAGTACTTAAACTGATCCACCTCCTCAAGTAACTCTCCATTCAACATGACATTCAACCTTGCACCACCTTCCCTTCTCGTACATCTCATAACCTTACTCTTACCCACATTAACTCTCAACTTCCTTCTCTCACACACCCTTCCAAATTCTGTCACTAGTCGGTCAAGCTTCTCTTCTGTGTCTGCTACCAGTACAGTATCATCCGCAAACAACAACTGATTTACCTCCCATTCATGATCATTCTCGCCCACCAGTTTTAATCCTCGTCCAAGCACTCGAGCATTCACCTCTCTCACCACTCCATCAACATACAAGTTAAACAACCACGGAGACATCACACATCCCTGTCTCAGCCCCACTCTCACCGGAAACCAATCGCTCACTTCATTTCCTATTCTAACACATGCTTTACTACCATTGTAGAAACTTTTCACTGCTTGCAACAACCTTCCACCAACTCCATATAACCTCATCACATTCCACATTGCTTCCCTATCAACTCTATCATATGCTTTCTCCAGATCCATAAACGCAACATACACCTCCTTACCTTTTGCTAAATATTTCTCGCATATCTGCCTAACTGTAAAAATCTGATTCATACAACCCCTACCTCTTCTAAAACCACCCTGTACTTCCAAGATTGCATTCTCTGTTTTATCCTTAATCCTATTAATCAGTACTCTACCATACACTTTTCCCACTACACTCAACAAACTAATACCTCTTGAATTACAACACTCATGCACATCTCCCTTACCCTTATATAGTGGTACAATACATGCACAGACCCAATCTACTGGTACCATTGACAACACAAAACACACATTAAACAATCTCACCAACCATTCAAGTTCAGTCACACCCCCTTCCTTCAACATCTCAGCTTTCACACCATCCTTACCAGATGCTTTTCCTACTCTCGTTTCATCTAGTGCTCTCCTCACTTCCTCTACTGTAATCTCTCTCTCATTCTCATCTCCCATCACTGGCACCTCAACACCTGGAACAGCAATTATATCTGCCTCCCTATCATCCTCAACATTCAGCAAACTTTCAAAATATTCCCCCCCCCCCCTTTTCCTTGCCTCCTCTCCTTTTAACAACCTTCCATTTCCATCTTTCACTGTCTCTTCAACTCTTGCGCCGGCCTTCCTTACTCTCTTCACTTCTTTCCAAAACTTCTTATTCTCTTCATATGACTGACCTAGTCCCTGACCCCACCTCAGGTCAGCTGCCCTCTTTGCCTCACGTACCTTGCGCTTTACTTCCACCTTTTGCTCTCTATATTTTTCATACTTCTCTATACTATTACTCTGCAGCCATTCTTCAAAAGCCCTCTTTTTCTCTTCCACTTTTACCTTCACTCCTTCATTCCACCATTCACTGCCCTTCCTCATGCTGCCTCCAACAACCTTCTTGCCACATACATCACTTGCAATCCCAACAAAATTTTCTTTTGCTAACTTCCACTCCTCCTCTAAATTACCAGTTTCTCTTACTCTCACCTCGTCATATGCCATTTTCAACCTTTCCTGATATTTACTTTTTACCCCCGGTTTTATTAGCTCTTCAACCCTCACTAGCTCCCTTTTACATCCACCTACTCTATTCCCCCACTCTTTTGCTACAACTAATTTTCCTTCCACCAAAAAATGATCAGACATACCGCTAGCCATACCCCTAAACACGTGCACGTCTTTCAATCTTCCAAACATTCTTTTAGTTATCAACACATAATCCATTAATGCCCTTTCTACTACTCTTCCATTTGCCACTCTTACCCATGTATACTTATTTTTATCTTTCTTTTTATCTTTCGGGCATTTATACCATCGTGCTTTTCTAACTAGAGTAGTAATAATAATAATAATAATAATAATAATAATAATAATAATAATAATAATAATAATAATAATAATGGGGGTAAAGGATTAATCCCTAGGAGTCATGCATGAGTCTGACTACTGAAATGGATTTTTACTTCGAACTTAACATGTTACCGGTTTACAATTATTCTTATTTCAATAGAACAAGTGTTTCTCTGATTATAACTAATAGGGAATGTAAATATATATACATATTAATATGTGTGTATGTTCGTGTGTATGTGTAAGTGTAAGGTAATTGAGTTTACGGACGTTACTTAATTATGTTGACGTCATTGGCATCCAAACATGCAATTTTTCTCATGTAAAAATTAATAATTAAATATATATATATATATATATATATATATATATATATATATATATATATATATATATATATATATATATAATATATACATAATATCCTATGTAGAATACAGCAATGAACAGTGTCAAGCAATCAATACCCACATGGAATTCAAGATGTATAACACAGGAGGCTCGAATCGTCCCTCTCCCTTTAATAAACGATCTCTTTCGCTCCTGCAGTCAAAGTCACCTCACAATATACTCTTATAAAGGAATCTTCTTGTTTGTTTAGCTTTAACGGACAAAAATCAACTTCAAACCAAAAGTTAATAACGTTTACTTGTGTGTGTGACATGGAAACTAATAAAAACAATCATTTATATTGTTTCATCTGCAAAGTTGATGCAATAAAACAAAAAAATAGTCAACGATTTTGATATTCGCGTAAATTTTAATGATATTTTTTATCAATCTTATAAAAAAATTACACGTTCTTCGGACGATGAATAAGTTTTGGGGAAGAGGTGTAATAATACGTATTATCTAAAAAAAAAATACTATAATTTAAAGATAATATCTTTACATGGTACAAACCAACACAAAAAGTAGGACTCGCTCTCACTCTCTCTGCAGACTTCAACCACTTCAATTTTAAGATCTTCATGACAAATACATTCCATTAGATAACCTTAATGCAAGTTTGTCATGAAAAACTTTACGGTTTTTCAACTTTTATTGTCCTTTCGACCGACTCGCAACAACTTTAAATTGAATGGCTCTCATGCCAACCAGTAAGAAATAGGGTGGAGGGGGGCAAGTTGCAATGCCAAATACATTTCTCCTCTTGTTTTATGCCTTACCAGGATTTCAAGTTTATTCATCATCATCATCATCATCATCTCCTCCTACGCCTATTGACGCAAAGGGCCTCGGTTAGATTTCAACAGTCGTCTCTATCTTGAGCTTTTAATTCAATATTTCTCCATTCTCCATCTCCTACTTTGCGCTTCATAGTCCTCAGCCATGTAGGCCTGGGACTTCCCACTCTTCTAGTGCCTTGTTTATTAATGTAACAAAATAAAATTATTCAGCTTTACAGGACTCCTGACCAAAGAGACGCGGGACATATACATCTAATGAATTGTGCATCGTTATAAAATATTTTATTACACCTACTTATCAAAGATGTCTCTTTGCCTTTTACTTATCTTAATGTAATTGTTCTTTGTATATTATTAGTATCATCATTTGTGTTATTATCATTACTATTTTAATCCTTAATATAAATCACTGAATTAAAATGCTAAACCCTTCTAATTATCCAATAAAAATATGCTAATGATTTTTACATCATGAACAAACTCCATTATACATCGTCGTAACTTGTGCATGGTGAAGTCCGTAAACAAAGTTTGGAAGATTAAAAGTAAGCAGAAGGTAATCGAAGGAGTTATTTACCCTCATGGGCGTTATTGCAGTGAGAAAGGATAGTTATTCTCAACCAGAGCTAAATTTATCCCTCGATGGTTAGCATCAACTAAATGTGTCTCAAGGTGCCTAGTTTTAGTTCCAGTTTCATCAGAATAGATACTCACCAGAACGTCAGACTGGCAAGCCCAACCACCCACTGTGGTGCCCAAACACAGTAGTGGCCTCCCCAGTAAAGAGCTTAAAATCATGGTCCCAGCTTTGAATCAACCTGCTGACATGAAAATGCTAGGCGAACACGTTACCACTGTACTAGCCAGGTGGTATACATAGCTTACCCAAAAATTGAGCATCAATCGTTGAGGATGGAAATGGGAAAATGTAAGCATCGCAGAGAGCCGAGTTTATAGGCACAAAAGGCTCACAAAAAGTATTTGCAGAATTTCACAAAGTTTCGTGGGGTCATTCAAGAGAAACCTGGTATTGTTACCTGAAAACAACAATGACATTCACACCACATTTAAACATCTTAAATCACCGCTTTGTATATTGTTCTGCGCTCTGTTCTTCAGCTGCTGATTCTCATTTTATTCATTGGAGAAAAAACTCGTGGTATATTAAATCCCTTATCCCTTATCTCGATATTATTCAGTGGCACAGCCGTTTAGTTAGTTCTTTGGTGTTGTCGTTGCTGCTGTTGTTGTTATTACTATCATTATATATATATATATATATATATATATATATATATATAATATATATATATATATATATATATATATATATATATATATATATATATACATACCTCCATAGGTAGTTCTTTGTGTGTGCTGCATACGATTTTCCATAATGCTGACCACCCTTTGCATACATATCTTGCATGAATGTAACAAAGTGCATAGTACTAGATATGCATTTAATTCCAACAGTCTAGACTTCTCTCCACCAGAAGGCTCAATGTTACAGAGTATTTTAGAAGTTTAGTTCCAGCTGTGATTAAATTGTGGAATGGTTTTCCTAAAGTGGTAATTAAATCGTTGGAACTTCAGAAGTTCAAACTTGTTGCAAGTTTTTTGTTTTTCTTGGATGAGCAAGTTGACAAAAGTCTCGTTTCATAGATGAATTGACTTATCAATTTAAGGTTATTATTAATCCTATATATTTTCTTTTTCATTTAGATTTTGTTTTTTGTTATTTATCTACTTCCTTCCCACAATGATTTTTCTGTTGGAGTCGTTATGCTTGTACCATTTAGTATTTCTATTTTGGGTTGTAGATTGAATAATAATAATAATAATAATAATAATAATAATGATAATAATAATAATAATAACTAGCGGAACCCGTGTAAATTACATAAAATTATATTCTTCATACTAATTATCTTGTTCCTAAGCTATACATGTTTGAATAAAATGTCAAAAGATTAATTTTATGATCTAGGTTAAGGAAATTGATAGAACTCAAGTTTTTGTCTAATATTTATAAAAAAGAGTCAGATGCTAAAGAAAAAATTGGGAAAACTATATAAGATGTGCTTTGGTTCAGTAAACAAAGTCTAATGTTAATTTGTGAGAGTATACCATGAAATTATTTCCGTTTTCTTTAAAGCATGAATTTGTAAGAGTATATCATGAAATTATTTCCGTTTTCTTTAAAACGTGAATTTTTAAGAGTATACCATGAAATTATTTCCGTTTTCTTTAAAGCGTGAATTTGTAAGAGTATACCATAAAATTATTTCCGTTTTCTTTAAAGCGTGGCACAAAATAAATAACACACACGGTATATTATTAATATATAGATGATAATAATAATAATACTGAAGCAATCCTTAAAAAATACTAAATATGTGAACAGCACATAACTGAACTGGATATCTTTCAAGGACATAAATTATTCGTAATTCAAAGTTATCTTGTAATCTTTCTTAATTACATCAGATCGTGCGCCGACCGCTACCAACTGATAAAATTCAATCTTTATTTACAGGAGTTTTAATGTGCGCAAACATGTCAGTTATTCAAACAAAATATGCATTCAGATGAAAGTTTTTTTTTTAAAGATTCGGCTTCCTATAAATATGCGTCCGTTTAGGCATTAAGCGAATGACTTATGACGTCTCTGAAGAAGGGGAAAGGAAGATAAATCCAGAGAGAGTAAACAAAGTGAGCAAACTGATAAGATGAATGGCTAATGATAATTTCAAGTGAAGAAATTGGCAATGATTTAAGTGTGGATGTGGAGTTTAAAAAGATTTTATTGGCAAGGGGGAAACTAAGAAAACTTTGAAAGAAGATATGTATGTCCATCCTAAAATTAAATATTTCTTTTGAAAGTACGGACCAAAACATGAAAATTACTAATATCTTGTAAAATCATGACAGAGAGAGAGAGAGAGAGAGAGAGAGAGAGAGAGAGAGAGAGAGAGAGAGAGAGAGAGAGAGAGAGAGAGAGAGAGAGAGAGTTTTTCTATATTTCGTGATACAAATTCGAAAATATATACAGAAATGTAAAATTTGCCCATAGAAACTTTGTGTGTGTGTGAGAGAGAGAGAGAGAGAGAGAGAGAGAGAGAGAGAGAGAGAGAGAGAGAGAGAGAGAGAGCGAGAGAGAGAGAGAGAGAGAGAGAGA
>NC_090745.1:124964386-124984386 GCF_036898095.1 Palaemon carinicauda | reverse complement strand
CATGGCTGGAAATGAACAGAAATCCGAAAAGATGAAACTAACACAAAATAAACAGAATGCTTTTTGAAAACATTAAATATTCGGTGCATATAAAAATATACAGTTATGTCAATACTGCAAACATAAATACGAATATGAAAATACCCTCATAGCTAAAAATGATAACAAAATACATTCGGTCCAACAAAAATATGCAGTATGTCATAACAACATTCACAAAAAATATTATTATTATTATTATTATTATTATTATTATTATTATTATTATTATTACTTGCTTAGCTACAACCCTAGTTGGAAAAGCAGGATGCTATAAGCTCAGGGGCCCAAACAGGGAAAGTAGCCCAGTGAGGAAAGTTTAAGAACAGTAACAATATTAAAATATATATTCTATATACACTAAAAAATTTAACAAAACGAATGGAAGAGAAATTAGACAGAATACTGTGCCCGAATGTACCCTAAAGCCAGAGACCTCTAACCTAAGACAGTGGAAGACCATGGTATAAATACAAATACAAATACGAATATAAAAATACCCTCATAGCTAAAGATGATAACAAAATACAGAGAAAATTACATGGAACCATCACAAAAGAGCTTGGAAACACGTCCATTACTTCATATCCCTATGCTAGAGAAACATTCGGTACATATATAAATACACAGTACGCTTAAAAATTCGCATAAATTAACGGTAAATGTCTGGCAACATTTCTTCCATGATTTTTACCATTTTAAAAACGGTTGGCCAGGGCACCAGTCACCCGTTAAGATTCTATCGCTAGAGAGTTATGGGGTCCTTTGACTGGCTAGACAGTACTACATTGGATCCTCCACTCTGGTTACGGTTCATTATCCCTTTGCCAACACAAACACACTGAATAGTCTGGCCTATTCTTTACATATTCTCCTCTGTCCTTGTACACCTGACAACACTGAGATTGCCAAACAGTTCTTCTTCTCTCAGGGGTTAACTACTGCACTATAATTGTTCAGAGGCCACTTTCCTTTTGGTAAGGGTAGAAGAGACTCTTTAGCTATGTTAAGCATCTCTTCTAGAAGGACACCCCAAAATCAAACCATTGTTCTCTCGTCTTCGGTAGTGCCATAGCCTCTGTACCGTAACTTTTCACTGTCTTAGGTTAGAGTTCTCTTGCTTGAGGGTACACTTAGACACACTATTCTATCATATTTCTCTTTCTTTTTTGTTAAAGATTTTATAGTTTATATAGTAGATTTTTATCTTAATGTTATTGTTCTTGAAATATCTTATTTTTCCTTGTTTCCTTTCCTCACTGGGGTATATTCCCAGTTGGAGGCTTGGGCTTATAGCATTCTGCACTTCCAACTAGAGTTGTAGCTTCGCAATTAATAATAATAATAATAATAATAATAATAATAATAATATATTAACGTTAAGGAGTGATATTACGTCACCAACCCATAAAAGATAATAACAAAGTAGGATAGAATTTCGGTCGCCTTTATTTTACTGAAATACGGCAGTATATTTTCACGGAAAATTTCGGATTAAAATTACGGTTTTTTCTAGCAGTGTATGTCAAAACAGCAGATACAAATATAAATACAAATATAAAAATACCCTCATAGGTAAAAATTATGAGGAAATAGAGAGAGAAAAACACATGAAACCAACACAAAAGAGCTGGCGAAACACGTCCATGATTTCATATCCCTAAGCAAGAGAAACATTCGGTCCATAGAAAAATATGCATTAAGTCATAACAACATATTATTATTATTATTATTATTATTATTATTATTATTATTATTATTATTATTATTACTTACTAAGCTACAACCCTAGTTGGAAAAGCAGGATGCTATAAGCCTAGGGGCCCCACTGGGAAAATAGCCTAGTGAGAAAGGAAACAAGGACAAATAGAATATTTTAAGAACAGTAAAAATAATAGAATAAATATATTCTATAGAAACAATAAAAACTTTAACAAGATAAAGAGAAATTAGACAGAATAGTGTGCCCGCGTGTACCCTCAAGCAAGAGAAGTCTAACCAAAGACAGTGGAAGACCATGGTATAAACAGAAATATAAATACAAATATGAAAATACTCTCATAGGTAAAAATGATAACGAAATAGAGAGAGAAAAACACATATAACCAACACAAAAGAGCTGGCGAAACACGTCCATGATTTCATATCCCTCCGCGAGAGAAATCTTCCCAGCATATAAAGATATTCACATCAGCTGCTTCCGAGGAATCTAATGTCGGCCGGCACGGAATATGCTCGTGTGCCGGAGGTCATTTGCCGATATTCTCATCTCGCTGGGCTCCAGGGAAACCACACTTCGCGGATCCTTTCTAAGTCTCCCGATTGTTTTTTCCTTTGTTCCCATTGCCATTTCTTTCTTTAGAGCTGCCAGCCATCGCCGAGTTTATTTGGCAGGCTCGGATTCATTTGACTATAGTTGGTATTAAAGTACAGCTGTTCTTGGAGTTCATGTTATTAAATCTAGTAATTTTAAATTATATTCGTGTTTTTCATCATCATTATTATCAGAATAGTCAGGCTTGTATTCAAATGACTATCCTTGATAATAAAGTACAGCTGTTCTCGGAGTTGATGTTATTAAATTTTAACATTATAAAATTATATCCGTGTTTTTCAGTGGGATTATTATTTGAATAAGTAATCTTAAAGTATCTGTTACAAGAGATATTCATATTTACCGTATGGTTCCATGATTTTTCTTTCCACCATAATCTTTATGAAAATTCAATTTTCAGGATCACGAGCTCAATGGAGAAATGCCCTAAATAGGATTGACCGAAAGGAGTTATTGATTAGATGAATCCAATTTAGTTCAGTCTTACCAAGGAAGGAAGAAAATAAAAATTGGAACACCACAAATATATTAGCAATATTCTAAAAATATTAAAAATAAAAAAATCGATCCTTGGTTATCTCTGCAAAACCCTTTAAAAAATGTATCATTTAAAAATGGCAGGTTAGAAAAGGTGGAGACAAATGTAGGTAATAAATGAGGTTTTTGGGGCAATAAACTTGAATGTGTTAAGAATCCATGTTTTGTTGCACTGTCGAGATCAGAATTGAAAGAAGAATTTAATGCAATGTTAGAAAAACATATGAGATAAACTGCATCAAGTCATTAATAGATCACCCGTTTCCCTTTATATCAAATAAAACTATATATAAATAGGTATATGTAAATAAGGGCCATCTAATCATTTATCTGAATGAGATGAAAACCTTCCAATAATATTCCTCATGAAATACATTATCTACCTGGTAAAATTTTGTTTGAGGTTTGGTAGAGAAGCTGTGCAAAAAAAAAAAAAAAAAAATCTATTCAGTTTTACTCATTTCACAATGGAGGAACTGGCTACAATTAATAGCAATTGTGATAAAACTTAACATTCAAGAGCATTATGGAAAATGGGGAAAGAAATGTTCATCACTTATTAATTGGAGCTCTGGCAGAAGTATTATGGCTTTTAAAATAAAAGGTATTTGGCAGTATTCTAAAGATGGTAAATAAAATATGTATGTCCACAACAAGCAAAAACCACGCAGTTTCAAACTTGTACTGTTTCTAAAGAGTGTGTTTTATTATTGCCTTGTTTCCTTTCCTCACTGGGCTATTTGTCTCTGTTGGAGCCCTTGCTTTCCCAATTAGGGTTATAGCTTACCTTGAAGAAATAATAATGATAATAATAATAAAAATAATAATATACAAATACTGTTTTAGTCCCCTGTTTCCTTGACTGTAGTGTTCTCCAGAATGAGAAACGTCAATAGGTTTGGTTTGTGGTAGTTAATTAAATCCAAATTTTTTGTAAAGTTTGCAGGCAAAGCCCTCTTCTCAAATGTATTTAAAAAAAAAAGGCTTTTCCACATCTCTGTGAGTCATTCTTAATTCAAATATTACGCCTTTGAACAACAGTATAGTTAGTTAAATTTAATAAACCCAGAATATACGAAAAATTGAATTTATTTTTAGTTTTCGAAGATACCATTTACCATCCTTCTCCAAAAACAAGGAGAGCTCAAAATAAATTTAATCTTTTTTTATGTGATTTATCAGATATGCACGGAAAATTGTGCATTTTAATATACTACATTCAATTGTAAATGTTTCTCTGTGCTCATCTTCCACAAGTTGTATCAAACATAGGTATTCTATCTACATTTCTGTTACGTGCTCTCAGTTTTAATTTCAGTGTGGCAAGGAGGAGCTGGTGATCACTACCAATAACTGCACCTCTATAGCTTCTTACAATTCTAAGAGTCCTCCTTCTCTCTTTATTGATGGCTCTCACCAGGATATGACTACTCTCTCTCTCTCCCCTACCCAAGTGACGGGGAGAGACTGAGTAGTTATACTTCTGGCAATGCCGCTTGGCGAGACCAGAAAGAAATGTATATATTGTATATATATATATATATATATATATATATATATATATATATATATATATATATATATAAGGTATATATACATATATGCATATATATATATCCATATAAGACAATGGGCATGTTACTTAATTTTAAGATACAATACAATACCTTATGATATGACCTCAGTATCCTTAGCAACAGCCGTGTTATTCAAACAATGCATCCCCTTCAGAGATACACGAGTCTTTATACCTACGTAATTATATGTCCGTCATGACTTTTAACCTTATATTTGTAATAATAAAATACAGTATCTTGTCAATACTCCACACAGGCAGAGCAACTATGTTGCAGCTGTTTGCTAACCTGAAATTTGTTAATTGTTTTGTTTCTTTTTTTTTAGTTATAACAATAACAACAACAAATGAAGCCGTTTCTAGTCCACTACAGGACTAAGGCCTCAGACATGTCTAGGTCATATCTTTGATTTGGTTAGTTTTCATCAACATACTGGCTACTGCGGATTGATGATGATGGAAGACTTTGGTCTGATCACTAACAGCAAACCAACCCAGTATGGGTGGCCCTGAGTAGTACAGCTTTACTGATCATGGCGATACGCAAACCCTTTCACCACGTTAAGGCATCACTAAATACTATACCAATATATTGTTAAAGTGTGGAAAAATATGGCATGAAATTCTCGCTCAAATTAAAATGCAAATCAGAATAGACTCACTCCATGAAAAACTGTTGACAAATGAATGAAAAGACAATGCTGGGAGATTTCATCTGTCCTTTACTGTGTAATGAAGGGCATGCAAACGTAATGAACATACCTCTGAAATACTCCAACACGAAAAGAGACAAAAAAGGGCAGGCCATGAAAATTCAGATATGAGCATCCAGACGCAAGTGCAGAATCCGGAGAGCTTTTGCTTGTATGATTAACAAAAAAAAATGTTTGCTTTCTCATACGTTTACAAAAGAGGAGTGGAGAGTCTCGTAAATCCTCCTTAAATCACATAATGTCAAGGAGAACTCGACATCAAGGTTTTTTGCTCTTAGATTTGAAGAAGAGAGAGAGAAAAAAAGAAAAGAAAGTAAAAAAAAACCAGACATGCAGAGAATGTTCATAACATCACTCTCTATGTATACCAAAAAAAAAAAAAAAAAAAAAAAAAAAGAAAAGGAGGACACCTATTTGCAAATGCAATGACTATTCGTCGGGAGTACAGGATGGAATCATATGAATGAAAATGAGGTATAGACACAAAACTCAAATGTAATGTCAACTGTCATGGCACTAGTCTATTACAATGCAATTTCGATAGCCATGAGGAAAAAATTTCACTTTGACATTTTCATTTTAGAGAGTGTTGGACATTATTATAAGTTAATGTGGACTCTCCCAACGTATCGTTCGGTCCGTGAAGAAGAATGAGATGATATTAAACATTTGGGAATGAGACCGTCTCTTGCAGGTTTTGTCTTTGATTAAAGTTTCTGCGGATATCTGCTGCAAGAAGATTTTATCTTTAATTAAAGTTTCTGCGGAAATCTGCGGCAAGAAGATTTGTCTTTAATTAAATTTTCTGCGGATATCTGCTGCACGAATATTTGTGTTTGATTAAAGTTTCTGCGGATATCTGCTGCAAGAAGATTTTGTCTTTGATTAAAGTTCCTGCAAATATCTGCTGCAAGAAGATTTTGTCTTTAATTAAAGTTTCAGTGGATATCTGCCGCAAGATTTTTTCTAAAATTAAAGTTACTGCGGATATCTGCTGCATGAAGATTTTAACTTTAATTAAAGTTTCAGCAGATTTCTGCTGCAAGAAGATTTTGTCTTCAATTAAAGTTTCTGCGGATATCTACGGCAAGAAGAATTTGTTCTTAAAGTTTGTGTGGATATCTACTGCAAAAGGATTTTGTCTTTGATTAAAGTTTCTGTGGATATTTTCTGCAAGAAGATTTTGTCTTTGCTTAAATCTTCTGCAGATATCTGCTGCAAGAAGATTTTGTGTTTGATTAAAGTTTCTGTGGATATCTGCTGCAAGAAGATTTTGTGTTTGATTAAAGTTTCTGTGGATATCTGCTGCAAGAAGATTTTGTCTTTGATTAAAGTTCCTGCAAATATCTGCTGCAAGAAGATTTTGTCTTTAATTAAAGTTTCTGTGGATATCTGCCGCAAGATTTTTTTCTAAAATTAAAGTTACTGCGGATATCTGCTGCATGAAGATTTTAACTTTAATTAAAGTTTCAGCAGATTTCTGCTGCAAGAAGATTTTGTCTTTAATTAAAGTTTCTGTGGTTATCTGCTGCAAGATTTTGTCTCTAATATTAAAGTTTCTGCGGATATCTGCTGCAAGAAGATTCTGTCTCTAATTAAAGTTTCTGCCGATATCTACTGCAAGAAGAATTTGTCTTTAAAGTTTCTGCGTATATATGCTGCAAGAGGATTTTGTCTTTGATTAAATTCCTGCAAATATCTTCTGCAAGAAGATTTTGTCTTTAATTAAAGTTTCTGCGGATATAAGCTGCAAGAAGATTTTGTCTTTGATTAAGTTCCTGCGAATATCTGCTGCAAGATTTTTTCTTTGATTAAAGTTTCCGCAGATATCTACTTCAAGCATTTTTTCTTTGATTATAGTTTTTCCAGATATCTGCTGCAAGAGGATTTTGTCTCTAATTAAAGTTTCTGCCAATATCTGCTGCAAGAAGAATTTGTCTTTAAAGCTTATGCGGATATGTGCTGCAAGAAGATTTTCTCTTTAAATAAAGTTTCTCCTGGTTTCTGCTGCAAGAAGATTTTGTCTTTAATTAAAGTTTCTGCCGATATCTGCAGCAAGAAGAATTTGTCTTTAAAGCTTATGCGGCTATCTGCTGCAAGAAGATTTGCTCTCTAATTAAAGTTTCTGCGGATTTCTACTGCAAGAAGAATATGTCTTTCATTTAAAGTTTCTGTGGATATCTGCTGCAAGAAGAGTTTGTATTTAATTATAGTTTCTGCTGACATCTGCTGCAAGAAGAATTTGTCTTTAAAGTTTCTGCGGATATCTGCTGTAAGAAGTTTTAGTCTTTCATTAATTTTAATGGGGATATCTGCTGCAAGACGATTTTCTCTTTAATGAAAGATTATGCAAAAATCTGCTGCAACAATATTCTTTCAGTTTTGCTTTTCAGCTGTAACCTCTATAGATTTTCTTCCTTTTTACTAGTTGATTTATTTCTGTTTTTATTGCCTATTTTCTCTTTATGGCAAATTAAACTTATCCAAGCATAGACTTGAGGCATATCCAAATTATCATTATCACTATTATTATTACTTGCCATGCTACAACCCTAGATGGAAAAGCAGGATGCTATAAGCCTATGCACTCCAACAGGGAAAATAGCCCAGTGACGATAGAAAAAAAAGGAAAAATAAAATATTCTAAGAACAGTAACAACATAAAAATAAATATCTCGTATATAAACTATAAAAACTTTAACAAAACAAGATTAAGAGAAATAAGATAGAATAGTGTGCCCGAGTGTTCACTCAAGCAAGAAAAGACTGCTGTACTTGGCAAAGAAAAATCCATACTCTTTTTTTTTTCTTTTTTTAAACGGGAAAAGGATTTTCTCGCAGCTAGCAAGTGTCTGAAATAACACTTGCACAAAAGACTGTGAGGCAGAAAGAACGCATCGGAAGAAGGCATAAATAGAAGGAAAAATATCCTTCGATAAAAAAAAATCTATAAGAAAAAATCAGGAAAAGTAAAAAAGGGAGAGCAACGTTCCCAGAATTTTGAAACACAAAACAGACAATTTATGCTAATTCACCTTCATCGGAAAATACAGCTGACAAAATTTAAAACATTGCTTGGTTGGGGAAAATTGTTATGATCGAGAAAGCCTCTCTCTCTCTCTCTCTCTCTCTCTCTCTCTCTCTCTCTCTCTCTCTCTCTCTCTCTCTCTCTCTCTCTCATGAAGCACAGATGGAATCGAGAATGAACATTCTCTCTCTCTCTCTCTCTCTCTCTCTCTCTCTCTCTCTCTCTCTCTCTCTCTCTCTCTCTCTCTCTCTCTCTCTCATGAAGCACAAATGGAATCGAGAATGGACATTCTCTCTCTCTCGTGGAGTAAAGATGAAATCGAGAATGGATATTCTCTCTCTCTCTCTCTCTCTCTCTCTCTCTCATGAAGTAGAGATGGAATCGAGAATGGGCTTTCTCTCTCTCTCTCTCTCTCTCTCTCTCTCTCTCTCTCTCTCTCTCTCTCTCTCTCTCTCTCTCTCTCTCTCTCTCTCTCTCTCTCTCTCTCTATTATACAACAGTTAATTGCATTATCATACACGAATAAAGGTACTACAAAACGTCCAGTGAGGTGAAGGTATTGCATTTCCCAATTCAAAAATAAACATTAATTTCAGCCATTTTCGAATAAAACTAATAGGTATTGTTATATTCCTATTACAGCAAGCACATGTCTTACGAGATAATCGGTCATATCATTTTGATAAATATATATTTTTTGGCAATATTTAAAAAAAGAATCTGCTATCGAACCACTAGAGACAGATCTCTGATAAGGATCTAACCGCTGAGATATGATAATGTACTCTCAACTTCCTCCTTTTCCAGACACTTTCATAATGCCTCTTTACTTTTAATATTCGCACAGAACTTCTTCAGGTAAAAGTTGATCAAGGTCATCTATTTTTTATATAAAACCATATTGTAATTCACTTAGCAATCTTAAAAACACGACGACTAATACCACAAGCAATCTTAAGTTAATATAAACCAATATATATATATATATATATATATATATATATATATATATATATATATATATATATATATATATATATATATATCACTTTCTGAGTTGGGATACCTTTACATGGAGAAAGGGTTTGTATATCAACTTGATCAGCAGGGCTGTACTAGTCTGGGTCACCCATTCTAGTTTGGTTTGCTGTGAGCGATCAGACGAAAATCTCCCACCATCACCCATCCACACTAGGACAGCGTGGTGAACTGATATATCAGAGGCTTTTGTCCTACAGTGGACTAGAAACGGCTACTACTGTTGTTGTATATGTATAGGTAAAGTCAACCATGACCCTCTTACAATTTTTTGTTTCATTAAATATCTAAAGACAACGACCGTGAAAAAAAAAAAAGATCTATTCAATTTCGGTGGAGATTTTTATCGATATCAGCATGGAAGAATTCTATACTGCAGTAGTGTGGATGGAAGAATTCATGGAACCTCGTCTTATGTTGTGTCCTCTTTTACAACGCAATAACGATGAAAGTTTCGCTGGACGGAAAGGCCATCCGTCAGCATCTACATATTCACTTTCTGATGACGTTGGAAATCCGCAGCAGAATCCAGCAATGGAAAAAGTTTTCTTTGAAGTTCCGTCTTGGCATTTTCTTGTTCGTGGACTCTTGAAAAGTTCAATATTATTGTTATTATTATTATTATTATTATTATTATTATTATTATTGTTATTGTTGTTGTTGTTGTTGTTGTTGTTGTTGTTGTTGTTAAGCTACAATCCTAATTGAAAAATCAGGATGATACAAGACCAGGGCATCCAACAGGGAAAACAGCCCGTTGAGGAAAGGAAACAAAGAAAGATTAAATATTTTAACAACAGTAACATTGAAATATATATATATATAAACTATAAAAACTTTAAAAAATAAAACAAGAGGAAAAGAAATAAATAAAATAGCGTGCCCGAGTGTACCCTCAAGCAAGAGAACTCTAACCCAAGACAGTGGAAGACCATGGTGCAGAGGCTATGACCATACCCAAGACTAGAGAACAATGGTTTGATTTTGGACTGTCCTTATCATATAAGAGCTGCTTATCATAGCTGAAGAGTCTCAAGAGGAAAGTAGCCACTGAACAATCAATGCAGTGCAATTGTCCTTAGGAATTTAATGCGTCAATATAGACAATATTGGTTACAGCCTAAAGAAAAGTGCAAAATCATGTCCATTCTGACGGTACACTAAGGCAAACTATTTTTTCTGTTCCCTTATTTCCTTTCCTCACTGGCCCATTTTCCATGTTGTAGCCATTATGCTTATAGTATCCTGCTTTTTCAATGAGGATTGCAGCTTGGATAGTAAAAATAATAATATCATTATTATTGATAATAATAATAATAATAATAATAATAATAATAATAATAATGATAAAAAATACAAAAACCACAACAACAACACCATGAGCAATCGGAGATTTCTGACCTCCGCCTAAGGGTGATGTTGACATAGAAAAAATAAAGACTTTTGATTTGCATCTGATCCAGATTGCTGATCCTGATCTAGAATTCGGATCTGGATTATCCACAAAATTTATTGAGGTCATCCATGGCCTATGATCTATCTGTGATGACTATTTTGTCAAAATACTTCAATTTGTTTTGACGTTCTTGAAAATGGCGAAAAATACAAATCTGGATCCGGATCATCTCGAAAATTTAATGGATTCGTCCATGGCCTAAGATTTACCTTATGGTGGAAGTTTCGTCAAAATCCGTTAAATTTTTTGACGTAATATTTAAAATTATGAAAAATACAAATGCGGATCTAAAATCCGGATCCAGATCATCTCTAAAACTTAATGGGGTCGTCCATGACCTTAAGATCTCTCTGTGGTGAAAAATTGGTCAAAATCCGTGGAGTACTTTTGACGTAATCCTGTCCACAGATACACAGACAAATACATAAATAATTAACTATATACATATATATACATATATATATATATATATATATATATATATATATATATATATATATATATATATATATATATAAATATATATATGTATATATATATATATGTATATACATATATATATATATATATATATACACACATACACACAGGGGAGATATTATTAGCGATACGAATGTCATGGGTAGATACAATACTTTTAAAAGGATATAATAAAAGACAAAAATATCTATTCCCAAAGTGTGAGCAGCGAGGTGAGACGAGATTCGACTAAGGCCCTGTTTGGGCAATCCTGTCATCACTTCATTGTCGTCAACATTTTGGAAGTAATCCAAGCCTCGCTGAGAGCGCTTGCCGTGATAAGGAAACTGGCCTGTTTTGACCAAGATGTCATCGTCTTAATTAGTGGAGTCAGCATATTTTGAGAAACCGAGCCTGAGGGAAATCAATGTTTAGGATATTTGTCATTATGGAGGGACAGTGCTGCCCTTTTGTTACGACTTAACATGTGGTCCAGATTGCATTAGAAATTTCTTCTAGAAGCTTCCATGGTGTGATCGAAGTGGGCGTTTCTGAGGAAGCCAATAGAGATGCAGAATTGTTAAAAAGAACACCTTCTATGGAGATGACCACTGCCCACTGTTATTAACTCCGCCCATACATGGGTATATAAACTTCAAGAAGAGATTGTCCAAATTACGGGCCAACCAAGGGAAAGGCCCGTGCCAACAACAAGTGTTGGCTTTAATACCCCAACAACAAACAAATTGTCCAGGAGAGATAGGACAGGACATAGGATAAGAGAGGAACTATGTCCGAAGCAGATAAGATCCAAGTCCTAGCGAGATAAGAAATAGAGAATACCAGAAGTCTGATAGAGCCAGATTCTAACCTTCCTTTCAGACAACAAAAGCCTATCTCCAAAAGATCCTGTTATGACCTAGAAGAAAAAAACAAATAGAAGCAGCCAGCCCTGCCTGCTTGTGACGAGAAGTAGCCAACACTGCCTACAGCCTGCCATAGTTCAACACTATCATCAAATTCTTGGAAGACGACCTCTGATGTTCCTTTTTGATGCCACCCCTTTTGTGACGTCTTCGAATCCGGTCATCGTGCCAGTTTCATCTGAACTTCAGCCGCCCTTCTGCAACGTTCTCAAGCCTGAAGTCTCCGTACCAGTATCGTGTCAGCAGCTGCAAAAAACTATTCCTTAAGTATTTTTATCTTACTGACCGTTCCCATGTCCTATTGGTGTATTGATTGACTTGATTTGTCAGTTAAAGTAGCCGAAGAAGTAAATTGGAAGCACAGGTTTAGTAAAAGATTGGCTAATTATGATTCTTCAAAACTATTAGATTCTGACACTGCATGAGAAAGAAAGCAAACTAGTACAGTATGAAGTATATTGTTTAATTTTTAACTGGGGAGATGATGATGATGATGAATTTTTAATTATATTCACTTTAATCTTTTGTTCAACAATTGAGTCATTGATATAATAATAATAATAATAATAATAATAATAATAATAATAATAATAATAATAATAATAACTCGTTTCGTACTTGCCACTCGTCTCTTTAGCAAATATTTATATTCTTGAATATTATTATTATTATTATTATTATTATTATTATTATTATTATTATTATTATTATCATTATTATTATTCATACCTCTTAATATCGAATTCTCTCAGGGGAGATTCAACACTTTTACCATCTCAGTTTCACCTTCGTCAGGGTTCGGTTTCTTGGCCGACCAGGAGCTCTTATCAAAAAAATCCATTTTCCTTTAGGATTTTTATCCCTAGGCAAAGAGATTACGATATTAGGAGGTATTTGTGGCTTATTTGAAAAAATAATTGAAATCACGTTTGTTAAGTAGTTCATAGCTCCTAGCCCAGCACCAAACAATTCCCCCCCCCCCCCCCCGGGTAAATACTGCAGGTGTCATCATTTTCAAGTGCCCAAAAGTATTTTACATCCTGAGCAAGCAGACGATTTATTCTCCTAGTGCTACCCCTAGCGATGTATGTATGTATGTATGGATGTATGTATGTATGTATGTATGTGTGATGGTACGTTTTGATGCACTGTCAAAGCAATATGTGGTGGTGTCTAGTCTTAGATATCATCGTTGTTAGTTCAGAATACATTTTGCACATGTGACATGAACACGGATGTACATTATATTCGAACTCCTAACTCTAGCTGCTAATGTTAACAAAATCTCTTCACTCGCTCACTCTTCTAGGAGAAATACATCACGAAATCCGATGTTGACTAAGCACATATTTACTATTGTAAATATTGATACAGTCTGAGAGAAGCGCTGGCGTTTCGTCATTAAAGACTAGAATATCTGATCACTCGGCGCGACCAGTTTGTCTCTGGTCAATAATGACGCTTTTGGTTCCAATACCTGTCTCGAATGTGAATGTAAATGTGAATGTAAATGTGAATGTGAATGTGCCTTTAGTGAAATGCCATCGGAACTACGTCCATCTAACCTGATTTGTTCGTAGGCGAAGTGAGAATAGCTTATTGAAGATTAAAGCAAAATATTCATTTACACAAATAAAGTAAGTCTTTCAAAGTGCTGACTTATCATATTCATTTTACTTTCCATTAACTTAGGAGACATGTCGTCTTCATGAATACATTTATGTAGACGTGATCTAACGAGTGCTCGCGCGCACACACACACACACACACACACACACATATATATATATATATATATATATATATATATATATATATATACACATGTATAATACATACACACACACACCACAAAAATTGAACCGGTTTCTAGTCCACCACAAGGCAAAGACCTCAAACATGTCTTTGTTCATGTATCGTGTTTAGCCAGTTTTCATCACCCCCGCTGGCCAATGCGGATTGGTGATGGTGGGAGACTTTAGTCTGATCGCTCATAGCAAAGCCACCTAGTATGAATGGCCCTGACTTGTAAAACTTTGCTGATCGTGGCGAAACATAAATCCTTTCACCACGTTAAGGTATCTCCACTCAGATATATATATATATATATATATATATATATATATATATATATATATATATATATATATGTATGTATATATATGTAAAATATATATAAATACATATATACATATAATATCCTTATATATATATATATATATATATACATATATATATATATATATATATATATATATATATATATATATATATATATATTATATGTATATATATATATATGTAAAATATATATAAATACATATATACATATAATATCCATATATATATATACATATATAAATATATATATATATATATATATATATATATATATATATATGTATATATATATGAATAACTGTGTGTATCTGTATTTGTATTTGTGTGGATATATAGATAGAAGGTTTGCAGACATGAAAATCGCTCTCTCATAAATCTCGGACCTTTACTCCACTTAATCCACAAGTCATCACTCCAAAAATAATCCCCACTGATGGCTGCAGTAGCATTCCAATTGTACAGGGTGGAAGGAAGTTCTCCGGAAAAGAAAGTTTTTAGAGAAATGCAGAGTTCAGAGTTCCTCAAAAGTTTTCTGGGGTCTCAGGGAAATACGAGGAAAATAATTTCTCAGAGAAATAATTTCTCGTTTCTGCAGGAAATTCAAGATTTCTGGGTCCACTAAGACTCTCGCCTTCAGCGCAATACTATACGATCTTCCCTGTTTTCCTTTGATTTCTAGTAAATACAGTGATATACCTTATTTATTTATATATATTTTCATATTTGCGTGACTCCGTTCTATCTCGATTATTCTTCTTCATTTCCATCGTTACACTTACATTGAGGGGTCGGTTGCCTCATGCGCTATCTCCAATGGCTCCTATTAAAGACATCCTCTTCCACCCAAACCTCTTCTCTCCATATCATCCTTCACCTATCTTACCATCTAATTCTCTGACTCACTTCTAACTTTTTAACTAGATTAACAGATTAACCCATCACAAGTTTTTCCAACACAAATAGTATTTTAATAAGTTTTGAAATACGTCCGTTTTGAAATACGTCCGTTTTTAAATTCAGTACGTTAAAAGTTGATTTCTTTAGCTGCTAAGACCACGTTTTGAAAGACTATATATATATATACAGTATATATATATATATATATATATATAGATATATATTATATATATAAATATATATATATATATATATATATATATTCGACGAGAATGACACATCAGGGACAGGCTGATCAATCTTAATTTCTAATGAAACAGGCACCTTGCTGACACGCATCATCGCACTAAAATCATGTGCTGCTCTCTTCATAAATACACACATAGCTATGGCTACCTATCTATCTATCTATCTATGTATACACGCATTATACATACACAAATATAATATATCCTAAAACATGAGTGAGCTCCTTAGAAAAAAAATAAAGCAATAACTGTTAGTGTACTCGGTTACTTAACAGATTGTGAGTTTTCAGTTAAATAATAAAGATTTATGACAATTAATTTGAAACGTATATATTTTTGGCTTTCTCTTCATATAAAAAAGCTGCCTCTTATGAAAAGGTTGTGACCTACTCAGTACTCTCAATACTGTTTGTAAAACATACTATAATTCAAGAACTTGTGTGTGCGTTTGTGTGTGAGTGAAAAAAAAGAGAGAGAGAGAGAGAGAGAGAGAGAGAGAGAGAGAGAAGTACTTCAAGAACTTGTGTGTGCGTTTGTGTGAGTGAAAAAAAAAAGAGAGAGAGAGAGAGAGAGAGAGAGAGAGAGAGAGAGAAGTACTTCAAGAACTTGTGTGTGCGTTTGTGTGTGAGTGAAAAGAGAGAGAGAGAGAGAGAGAGAGGGAGAGAGGGGGAGAGAGAGAGAGAGAGAGAGAGAAGTACTTCAAGAACTTGTGTGTGCGTTTGTGTGAGTGAAAAAAAAAGAGAGAGAGAGAGAGAGAGAGAGAGAGAGAGAGAGAGAGAGAGAGAGAAGTACTTCAAGAACTGTGTGTGCGTTTGTGTGTGAGTGAAAAAAAAAGAGAGAGAGAGAGAGAGAGAGAGAGAGAGAGAGAGAGAGAGAGAGAAGTACTTCAAGAACTTGTGTGTGCGTTTGTGTGTGAGTGAAAAAAAAAGAGAGAGAGAGAGAGAGGAGAGAGAGAGAGAGAGAGAGAGAAGTACTTCAAGAACTTGTGTGTGCGTTTGTGTGTGAGTGAAAAAAAAAAAGAGAGAGAGAGAGAGAGAGAGAGAGAGAGAGAGAGAGAAGTACTTCAAGAACTTGTGTGTGCGTTTGTGTGTGTGAAAAAAAAAGAGAGAGAGAGAGAGAGAGAGAGAGAGAGAGAGAGAGAGAAGTACTTCAAGAACTTGTGTGTGCGTTTGTGTGTGAGTGAAAAAAAAGAGAGAGAGAGGAGAGAGAGAGAGAGAGAGAGAAGCACTGTATCTCTATATCTGAGCCCAGGATATCAACGCATTAAAACCATAAACCAAAATTAAATATAAACTCGGTTCGCAATACATGAAATGCAAAGCACGCAAAAATTAGTAACAAAAATAATTCTAAATAATTACTTCCATATAGTACAGTAAAATACCAATTGAAGAAAATTGAATTATACCAGTACTCCCCATCAAACATGAATTTCCACGTCTTGTAAACAAAGCGGGAATAATCAAGTGATCTAATGAAACATTAAAGTTAAATATTTATCTTGGGTTGTGGTGGCCGATGTGGTAACGTCCCTGACTAGTGAACTCCAGACTGGGGTTCGAGTCCGGCTCAAACACGTTAGTTGTTTTGGTCGCTGCAACCTCGCCATCCTTGGGAGTTCAGAATGGGGGGTTTGGGGAGCCTATAGTTCTATCTGCTGAGTCATCAGCAGCCATTGTCTAGCCCTCCTTGGTCCTAGCTTAGGTGGAGAGGGGTCTTGGGTGCTGATCATATGCATATAAGGTTAGTTTCTAGGGCATTGTCTTGCTTGATAGGGCAATGTCACTGTCCCTTGCCTCTGCCATTCTGGAGCGACCTTTAAAGTGTCTGGCCTTTCAGTTGCCTGATCCAGTCCAAGACATCTTAAAAGAATTATTTTAATAAAAATTAAACTCTTCATATAGACGATATCGTCTACTACTCATTTAAACAATATAAAAAGTATTCCGAACTTTTGTCAGTGAGATCCTGAGCTATCTAATGAGCAGAGCCTAAGGCTTTCCCAAAACCTTAGGCCACTAACCGTATTTAAATGACAAGTACTTATAGGAAAAAAAAAATACAATTAATCGTTACAATAACAAATATTTTTGCCTTACTTTTACATTTCTTTTCAAAATAATATATATAGACATATATATATATATATATATATATATATATATATATATATATATATATATATATATATAACTTGGCAGTTCCTTTCTTCGGTACAGCGTCCCCAACAGCCATTTAAAGTCTTCTAAAACTTCTAAGCCTACAATACCCTGAGGCTCTTTGGTGGTCATCAACTAGAGAGAGCATCATAACCCTTAGGTCTTCACTCCCAACAAGTTACGTCTTCAAAATGTCTCATTCCAGTGTGTAACCTTTATTAGTTATTAAACAAGATTACCTTCCTGATATCCTCGTTACAAAACTTATCTAATTATAAATAATTAGGAGATAGCCGTGGTTTGAGCCTTCTGGAAGCATGGTAATCATTGTAGAGGGTGAGCAGTGAGTACAAGTGGTATTATTGCCAGTGAATTTACTCTTCTCTAGGTATTATAAACGTCCTTTTCATCGTCTTATTTAAAAGGGTAAGGATTTTTTCATGGTTCAGAATTCTACATTTTCTATTCCTAGATTTAACGGGTACACTAAAATAAACTCAATTTTGACAGAATTTTCTTAGAATAAGAAATCGTTTTCTTACTTGTGTTTCGCAAGAAAAAAAAAATGTTGGACACCAATTTCTTCATTACTCATTACTCAAAGCTGTATGACAGCTTATAATATAATAAATATTATATCCGAGTCTTAAATTTCATACAATGTTAAAGAAATGGTGTTCACCCTAATACCATTAAGCTTTTCACCAAACATTATCCGTATATGGGTAATTTACAATGATACTATCGGTCTATTTCTTCAAAATATCTTGAGCTGAAACATAACTACATCTCACCTTGGGCCATTTTTTCCCAATCTATAGGGCTGAAAATAACGAAGTATCTATCTAAAAATTTTGAGAAGGATGTGTATTCACCCCTATTATCGTTTACTATTTTTTTTTTTTTTTTATTTATAGGGCTCAAGATTACGAAGCATCTACCTAAAGATTTTACAAAGGATGTGTATTTACCCCTGTTGACGTTTACTCATTCTTTTTTTTTTCTTTTTTTTTTTGAGAGGGGGGGGGGGGAGCAATTTTACATAAAAACTAGTGTACCGATTTTTACTAAACTTGGTTGTCCAGTTGTGTATGACCCAAGGAAGAATCTGTAACATTTTGGATAGAGTACATCAAAGTAAAATTGCACAGTAGTATTTTGAACATTTTTAAAAATAATAGCAATGTTAAGTAAATGGCAAATTATTTCTTAGTTTATTTTTTTGTTTGTGAACATTATTACGCAAAAACTACAGAACCAATTTAAACGAATCTTGGTGGACACGCGTTATATGACTCAGGGACAAATCCATTAAATTTTGATGAAAATACGCCAAAGTACAAGTACGCAGTGGAGTTAACAGCAATGGCGTACTGCATGGCGTGGCGAAGGCATGCCCTCAACTGAGTGCCCCTCTAGTTGTATAGGAGAAAACCCTTTGAATAATGCGTATTGCATAAAGCGAGACCCATATGTCAAATACAATATATGGATTAAGATTCTAATGAAATGTCAATTCGCTACTCCTTATTCAAATTTTTAATTTATTCTATCGAATAAACCAATATCTTCAAGGTTCGATCTTACCCAAAGCAAGTAGTTATAAATGATATACAATACGCAAGGATATAATAATAATAATAATAATAATAATAATAATAATAATAATAATAAAAACAATAATAATAATAATAATAATAATAATAATAATAATTTTAATAAAAATAAAATTAAATAATAATAAAAACAATAATAATAATAATAATAATAATAATAATAATTTTAATAATAATAATAATAATAATAGTAATAATAATAATAATAATAATAATAATCATAATTTTAATAATAATGAAATAATCAAATATCAACTGATTTCCAATAGCATTTCACGAATGTTTTACTCTACTGCATTTTCTCCTCCACAACTCGATGAAATCCACAATCCAATAAAATATTCACTGGACATAAAGGGACTAAAAACTACTGCTGGACTGAAACAAGCACGTGGCAACCAGACAAGACTTAACAAAAATGGAATCCATCTAAACTTTCCCAAACAAAATATTGAGTTTGCCATTGTTTGAAAGCTTTTATTAAACTCGTGAAAATTATGACACTATGCTAACCTGGCGTTCTTAGGAAAACAATTTGCCAGATATAAGTAGGTGTGCTATAATATATACACCGTGTGTATATATATATATATATATATATATATATATATATATATATATATATATATATATATATATATATATATTTAAATTATATATATATATATATATATATATATATATATATATATATATATATATATATATATATATATAATATATATATATATATATATAATATATATATATACATATATATATATATATACATATATATAAATATATATATATATATATATGTATATATATATATTATATATATATATATATATATATATATATATATATTTA
>NC_090745.1:124954386-124956886 GCF_036898095.1 Palaemon carinicauda | reverse complement strand
CAGCTTAACAAACTTCAAGTAGGAAACTTTGGCTAAATACACCTCAAAGCTAATGCATTTTTACCACGTAAATGAGGAAGAGATTTATTGCTAGGTGGTACAGGGTTTCTTATAATGCAAGAAGCTCAGTAGCTATACGCCAAATTAGAAAACTCTCTTATCAAATTAATTGTCTCTGATGTAATAAATGTAATTTAAATTATTAATTTTTTTTCTGAAAATAACTTTATTAAACCAAATAGTCAAAATTTTCTCAAACTTTATAAAAATAGTCCAAAAATTTGTGTTCTATCCCATAAGTACCCCGCTGACATTTCTCTAGAGGCTCACGTACCTCGGAAATTTGATAAACTTGTACAAAGTGTGCCCCAAAATGGTCGCTGCTACTCTTACAGTATGTGGAGGGAATTTTTCCTTCAAGAAAGATTCAGAGTAATGGAAGACGCGTAAAACCATTATTTCCTGTTTCAATTTGAGCCAAAGACTAAAAACAAGGCGGAAGTCTGCCCTAAGCAATTTGGTTCTCCAAAACAAACTGTTATCATATTTCCAGTGGGGACAAACTCTAACTATTATCCTGTTCCAGTGAAACCAAAGTACTATTATTATCCTGTTCCAATGAAACCTAGCTCTTATAGGCCTCCTATTCCAGTAAAATCCTGATATTTATTATACTAAACTTAACATGTTCCAGTGAGACCAGAACTCTTCAATTAACAACATGTTCCAATAAGACCATATTCTAATCCTCCATTTTCAGTGAGACCATACTTTAATAAAATAATAATAAAAATAATAATAATAATAATAATAATAATAATAATAATAATAATTATAATAATAATAATTATCATTATTATATTAATCATCATCATCATTATCATTATTATTATTATTATTATTATTATTATTTTCACCATTATCATTATTATTAGCCTAGCTATAACCCTAGTTGGAAAAGCAGGATGTTATAAGCCCATGGGCTCCAACAGGGAAAAATAGCCAGTGAGGAAAGAAAATAAGGCAAAATATAAACTACGTAAGAAGTAATGAATAATGAATGTAAAATATTCCAAGATCCGTAACAACGTTCAAAATGATCTGTCATGTATAAATTACAAAGGTTCTAATTGGATTAATTAGCATGTTTAAGTGAGATCAGAATCATTATAATCTTATCCCAGTTACACTAAAGAGAATATTATTCAATTATCATCATCTCTCTTACATTATATAAATCGATAAAAATTATATTTCATTTGAATTTTTTTTAAATACACAAAAAATAATCATATATATATATATATATATATATATATATATATATATATATATATATATATATTATCATATATATAAAATACATATATATATATATATATATATATATATATATATATATATATATATATATATATATATATATATATATATATATATATATATATATATATATATATATATATACATATATATATATATATATATATATATATATATATACATATACGTCATCGTCATCATTTAGTACGCCTATGGACGCAAAGGGCCTCGGTTAAATTTCGCCAGTCGTCTCTATCTTGAGGTTTTAATTTAATACATCTCCATTTATGATCTCCTTCGCGCTTCACAGTCCTCAGCCTAGTAGGCCTGGGTCTTCCCACTCTTCTAGTGCTTTATGGAGCCCAGCTGAACCTTTGGTGGACTAATCTCTCTGTGAAAATGCGAAGAGCATGTCCAAACCATCTCCATCTACCCCTCATTATGATCTCATCCGCATATGGCACTTTAGTAATCTCTTTTATAGTTTATTTCATATATATATATACATATATATATATATATATATATATATATATATATATATATAAAATACACACACACAAACATATACATATATATATATATATATATATATATATATATATATATATATATATATATATATATGTGTGTGTATGTGTGTGTATATTTATATGTACAGTGTTCGTACATGGGTGTATTTATTAATACACATTTGTTCTTCATATCTTTAATAATTTTATTAGAGATGAGATATTAGACGATTAGTTTAAGAATAACAAAATTCGAGTTCAGATTTGTCATCATAATAATGAAAAATAATGAAAAGATAAGATAAACTAGCGTGCACACACACACACTCTCTCTCTCTCTCTCTCTCTCTCTCTCTCTCTCTCTCTCTCTCTCTCTCTCTCTCTCTCTCTCTCTCCTGAGTGTGACATAATAGTATCATGTAATTAATTTGCGTTCTCCTCTTAATATATTATAAATTCCGCATAATTTCCAGGTCCGAAGCCATTCCAAATTTTCTTCATTTTTATAACCATTTTTACACAAACGAACAACAATCTGACAACAGATGTTAATTCTGGGAACTAGTTCCAACTTCCGTGTGTGTGTGTGTGTGTGTGTTCAACATGCATAAGTTGGGGTAAACAAATGCGATTGAATAAAACCATTGAACAAATATTATCGCTAA
>NC_090745.1:124944386-124949386 GCF_036898095.1 Palaemon carinicauda | reverse complement strand
AAATATATTTTAATGGTTCTTTACTTCTCATATAATTTATTTATTTCCCTATTTCATTTTTCACTGGGCTAGTTTTCCCTGTTGGAGGGAGCCCTTGGGCTTATAGAATCCTGCTTTTCCCACTAATGTTGTAGTTTAGCAAATAATAATAATAATAATAATAATAATAATAATAATAATAATAATAATAATAATAATAAATTTGATTCATTCATACTACATGCAGCCATCCAACTTGCCCTAGGGATAGCATCACATTTCTAAAATGCTGGTTCATTGGAACCGGAATGAATACCGCAGAAGATTTCCCCGTTAGAAAATGTTTCTGAACCCATTGAAATATCATAATGTCGGGAAGCAACTGAAAGGTATATATATTTTTGCCATGTAGTCCATATTTATAACATTAAGTTAAAGGCCAGTGGCAGTCTTGGACGCTCTGATCCTGGATTTTGATCAATATCTCCAGACAGTATATGAATTTACACTAGATTTTGAGCAATATCTCCTGAGAGCATATGAATCTATACTAGATTTTGATCAATATCTCCGGACAACATAGGAATTTACACCAGATTTTGATAAATATCTCCAGATAGTATAAGAATTTACACCAGATTTTGATCAATATCTCCAGTCATTATAAGTATTTACACTAGATTTGGATCAATATCACCAGACAGTATAAGAATTTACACCAGATTTTGATCAATATCTCCAGACAGTATAAGAATGTACACCATGATTTGATCAATGTCTCCAGACAGTATAAGAATTTACACCAGATTTTGATCAATATCTCCAGACAGTATAAGAACGTACACTAGATTTTGATCAATATCTCCAGAGAGCATAAGAATTTGCACGAGATTTTCATCAATATTTCCAGACAATATCAGAATTTACACCAGATTTTGATCAATATCTCCAGACAGTATAAGAATGTAAACCATATTTTGATCAATATCTCCAGACAGTATAAGAATGTACACCATATTTTGATCAATATCTCCAGACAGTATAAGAATTTACACCAGATTTTGATCAATATCTCCAGACAGTATAAGAATGTACACCAGATTTTGATCAATATCTCCAGACAGTATAAGAATTTACACCAGATTTTGATTAATATTTCCAGACAGCCTAAGAATTACACTAAATTTTCATCAATATTTCCAGACAGTATAAGAATTTACACAAGATTTTGATCAATATCTCCAGACAGTATAAGAATGTACACTAGATTTTGATCAATATCTCCAAAGAGCATAAGAGTTTACACGAGATTTTCATCAATATTTCCAGACAGTATCAGAATTTACACCAGATTTTGATCAATATCTCTAGACAGCATAAGAATTTACACTAGATTTTGATCAATATCTTCAGACATCATAAGAATTTACACCAGTTTTTTTATCAATATCTCCAGAGAGTATAAAAATGTACACTAGATTTGATCAATATCTCCAGACAGTATAAGAATTAACGCCAGATTTTCATCAATACCACCAAACAGTTTAAGAATTTACACTGGATTTTGATCAATATCTCTAGACAGTATAAGAATTTACACCAGATTTTGATCAATATCTCCAGACAGTATATGAATTAACGCCAGATTTTCATCAATATCTCCAGACAGTTCAAGAATCTACACCAGATTTTGATCAATATCTCCACACAGTTCAAGAATCTAAACCAGATTTTGATCAATATCTCCCGAAAGTATAATTATTCACACCAGATTTTGATCAACATCTCCAGACAGTATAAGTATTTACACTAGATTTTGATCAATATCTCCAGAAAGTATGAGAATTTACACCAACGAAAAAAAGTTGCATCACCTTTCAAAGGAAACTTAACAATATTAAGAAAAAAATATAAACACGGGTATATAAATAGTAAAATGCAATGATAAATCATACACTAAATAAAAATCATATCGGATAAAACTGATAAACACGACCAAGCCAACACCAATCAAGTCAAAGCAAAGTACCCCAAAGACAGCCACTTCACGTGAAGAAAGGAAAGTAAAAATAGCTATGGGTAGTGCCATAGCCTCTGCACCATGGTCTTCCCTTGTCTTGGGTTAGAGTTCTCTTGCTTGAGGGTACACTCGGGCACACTATTCTCTCTCCTTTCTCGTCCTCTTATTTTATTAAAGTTAGTATAGTTGATATGGCACATATTTATTTCAATGTTGTTACTAATCTTGCAATATTTTATTTTTCCTTGTTTCCTTTCCTCTCTGTGATATTTTCCCTGGTGGGGCCCCTGGGCTTATAACATCCTGCTTTTGCAACTAGGGTTATAGCTTAGCAAGTAGTAGTAGTAGTAGTAGTAGTAGTAGTAATAATAATAATAATAATAATGATAATAATAATAATAAAAGGAAGGACAAAGAGGAAGATAAAGGGAAAGATTGGGAAAAGGAAACCTCTTTGATGAACAGCAAGGCTTCCTTGTCTCCTCTATCAAGCCTTGCCAACACGGCTTGGCGTCCTTTGTAGTAATACTGCATGAAGTTTCTTGTTAATTATGCTGCGAAAACTAGCTTCGTAATAATAATAAATATTAACATTGCTATTATATGATATACCTCTCATATTCACCATCATAATTCCAGCAAAATAAGATTTAAATTTACGTATAAAATGTGGAAATTATACGTAAATACAATGTTTTTCTTTAACAAAGTTACAAAAAGGCGAACTCCCAAAAAACATTTTATGGTCTCGGCAAATGCTAATTAAAACAAAAATAATTTCTAGGAAAAATTAACTGAAAATTTCCTGGCGAGGAAAAATTAGCCTAATTAGGTATGTAAATAGTTACATGTATTCATTATTTATTTTTTAATTTTAACTAAGCTGTATTGCCTGAGGTTATCAGAGAAATTCTGCTATTTAAGTAGGAAGTGGTATCATGCTCCATTTAATATTAAATTGTTGCGACTCACAATTTGTCCCTTTTTAAACACTTATAAAAGGGAAGGTAGTAACGTCATTGACAAGAGTTATAATAATGATTGTTATAATCATAAAACAACAACAACAATAATAAATAATAAAGAATACATAATAAACAATAAATGAATAATAATAACAATAAATAAAAATAATAATAATAATAGTAATAATAGTAATAGTAGTAGTAGTAGTAGTAGTAGTAGTAATAATAATAATAATAAAAATAATAATAATAGTGAAGAAGAAGAAGAAGAAGAAGAAGAAGAAGAAGAAAATTGATATTTCAGGTCAATGTCTTTGTGTACCAAACGATCAACTGAAAATTCCAGACAGCCATATTTTGTACCTTCATCTAATCAGATTAAATTTCGTTTTGGATTTATTGTTTACAGAAAAAAAAAAAAAAAAAGGAAGGAACATACCGCTTATTTGTGATGAGCATGACGGGCAACCAGCATCACGTCCCCTGAAAAAGAGAAGATGAAATAACAGTTTAAAAAAGAATAAATCGAAGTCATGAAAAAGTTGTGGCATATACTAAAACAGCTTTAAATATCCTATCGCTTAAATGTCAGAAGTCCTAAAGGATGAAATAACAGTTTTAAAAAATAATAAATTCAAGTCATAACGAACTTATGACATATACAAAAAAGAATTTTTAATATCCAATCGCTTAAATATGTCAGAAATCCTAAAGGATGAAATGTCAGTTTAAAAAATAATAAAGTGGTAAAAAAAGTTGTGGAGTATACAGATTAATTTTGATTATCCTATCTCTCAAATATGACGGAAATCTTAAAGATAGAAATAACTGTTTAATAAATGATAAATCAAGTTTATAAAAAAGTTGTGGCATATACACAGAATAATTTTGATTATCATATCTCTCACATATGTCCGAAATTTTAAAGGATGGAATAAGTTTAAAATGTAATAAAACAGTCATAAAAAAGTTGTGGCGTATACACAGAACAATTTTGAATATCCTAGCTCTCAAATGTCGTCAGAAATCTCAAAGGATGAAATAAGTTTAAAAAACAATAAATTAAATTCATAAAAGTTGTGGCGTATAAACAGAATTTTGATTATCCTACCTTTCAAATATGTCCGAAATCTTAAAGACATCATAAATTTATTAAAAAAATCTCTCAAACGCCAAAAGTTGACACAAAAAGAATTTTGAAATTTTATGAGGTCCAAATCCGGGATGGCAACTAGTTTCATTGTAATCACAGTATCAAGATTCTTGCTTAACTTCAAAGGCAAAATCAAAATTCCTGTTATAAACTTTTATTCTTTAAGCAGCATTATTGCTTTCACTAAAGATAAAAATAAAAACTCGATACTTTAGCATCAACATAGAAGTTTAATATTTCATTTGGTAAATACAAAAATTACAAATTAATTCATGTACAAAGCAAAATACTTATTCCTTAATCTGAACCTTTTTCCTTAGTAGGGGCTGGCTACTAAGAAAAACAGAATACCAGTCGCTATAACCGTTCATTCTTTAATTGATAAAAGCAAAGCTTCCACTTAAGTCACCTCATACACTTATACAGAGGATACCGAGCCTCGCTACCCCCTATGGTGCCTATAAACTACACAAGGGGTTCCCAACCCGGGGTACATGTACCCTCAGTGGTACAGTTTTACTCCTCAAGGGGTACATTGAATCTGAGAGAATAGCCAGCAAAGCGCAAAAAATGATGAATTCTCCACTAATATCGAATAACAAAATTATATTAAACTATCAATTTCATTGTTTCTCTTTGTCATCCTTGATTTGAGGGGCACACAGGAACCTTTGGAAATGACAAAAGTGTACAGAAAAGCAAAATGGTTGGGAACCTCTGCACTATACCATTCAGCCCTATCTTGCACACCCTCTTGGGCTTAATCCGAATTACTACATATTTTTCATTGATTACCTGACTTTGAAAAACTCCCTAAATGGACACCCAATTACTAATTCAGATAACAATTCAGCTTTTTCCTTATCTCGTTGCAAACCAACTC
>NC_090745.1:124916886-124939386 GCF_036898095.1 Palaemon carinicauda | reverse complement strand
ATTTTATCATAATTGAATTTATTTTTTAAAAGAAATAGGTGTCATCTACAATAATTACTAAATGAGGAAAATCGTCCATAATTGATGATTTTAAAACGTACCCAAGGACTACTCTCTCTCTCTCTCTTTTTTTTAAAAAAAAGAAAAGAATCTTAAAAATAGCCAACAGAATGAAAGAAAAGATATGTAACATACTTCCTCCAGTAAGTTAACCAGTTTAATGCATCCCCCATTAACCTTAAGACAATTATACAATAGACGTGGACTCAATAACATTACGGAGAATAAAAACAAAAATTACCTTACAAAATATTGTGAGAGTGGAGAGGTTTTATTAAGATTCTCTCTCTCTCTCTCTCTCTCTCTCTCTCTCTCTCTCTCTCTCTCTCTCTCTCTCTCTCTCTCTCTCTCTCTCTCTCTCATGAAGTAAAGATAGAATTGAGGATGGCCATACTCTCTCTCTCTCTCTCTCTCTCTCTCTCTCTCTCCTCTCTCTCTCTCTCTCTCTCTCTCTCTCTCTCTCTCTCTCTCTCTCTCTCTCTCTCATATGCTTCACCAAAATCATAAAATATATAACGACAACAAAACCGTTTCAATAGAATAATGTTTCGTCTTTGTTTTACTCCGAATATCAATATATACAACCAGACATATCGTCCAACTTCAAAGGATGCCACTATCAGAGTTATTAACCAGGGTATGGTATAAACTTTCTCTTTTTTGAGAAAGAAAACCATAAACTCACTCTATTCAACCTTCTGAGAGATAACGATAAGAATTTAATTCACAATGCAAACATTTTGGGGAGAAAATATTTCATTTACTCAAATCGAAACCCTCAATCTGAAGCCTGAATAAAGCCACTGCAATTTCCAAATACATGAATAAGACAACAGAAATACAGAATGTATGTATTCATAAGCTGAATAGGCTGAATTCAATTCTACAAACGTTTCACAGAATGTTTTCATCAACAATTCAGGTCTCAATCAGTCAGCAATCCGGATGAATATCATACTTTATTACATCTTTTACCATTGTCAGCTGTGATGAAGTTTCTGAAGTTATAAAAATGCCCTAGATAATATACTAAATTCGATAAATTTCATTCGATTATTAGGAATAATAACCTATGGTCATTATTATTAATATTACCTGCTAAGCTACAACCCTAAATGGAAAAGCAGGATGCTATAAACCCAGGGGCTCAAACAGGGAAAATAGCCCAGTTAGGAAAGGAAACGAGAAAAAATAAAATATTCACCATTAAAATAAATATTTCCTTAATAAACTATAAAACCTTTAACAAAACTAAAGGAAGAGAAATAAGATAGAATAGTGTGTCCGAGTGTACCCTCAAGCAAGAGGTCGTGGTAGTGTTTTACAATAGCCTATGGCCATTTCCAAAGTTATTAAACAGCTATAGCCATTATAATATAAAATACCATTACTAAATATTAAATCATTTACACTTTAATCAAAATACAAGATTATAAAACGTAAATGAGAGTAACCGAGTGTGATCTTACGCTGGATTCTGTTTTACAATTGAAACTTCATCAAAGTTTAAACTTATAACATTACTTACATTCTTCTGAATAAAAATATTTTTTTTTCTTCTCATAGCTATGTTTCTGGCAAAGGTAGTTTTACTTTCCTCTAACACTTTATTGCAGTACAATCTTTCCATTAAACATATAATCTTAAAACACCCTGGTCCATCATCTCCGCTAAAGTCAACAAATTTACTTCTACTTACCTCCATACATATACACACACACATATATATATATATATATATATATATATATATATATACACACATATATATAGCCTATAAATATATATATATATATATATATATATATATATATATCATTACCTCCTCCTACGCCTATTGACGCAAAGGACCTCGGTTGGATTTATATATATATATATATATATATATATATATATATATATATATATATATATACATATATATACGTATATATATGTATGTATATATATATATATATATATATATATATATATATATACATATATATATATATATATATATATATATATATATATATATATACATATATATATATATTCTATTCATAAGGAGTAAAAATTTAAATATGCTAAATTCCCGCCCATGTTAGAGTTCTTGGTAGGAGTCAAGCATGACTCATTGGGCTGGTAAACCTACTCATTTAATTAATAGCCTATGGCTGAAAGAGTTGCCCTATTCTACCACTTCTTTTACTTATTACCACAGTTCTTACCTTTTAAATACTCTCTCATAAAACAAGTGTATAATCCCGGTCAAAACAGCTATAATAATATTTCTTTCATCAGCATTCAACGACCACACTCCACTTACATAAAGCTTCCGGAAATCCTTTCATACATTCTTCCACCTAGGTTTCCACAACCAACAAGGTCTCTCTCTCTCTCTCTCTCTCTCTCTCTCTCTCTCTCTCTCTCTCTCTCTCTCTCTCTCTCTCTCTTTCCAGTCTTTTGAAAAATAACCTTCTAACTTCTAAAAAGGTCACCATATGTTGTTGAGATTCGTATCCATTATTATTATTATCCTTAATATTATCATCATCATCATCATCATCATCATCATCATCATTGCTATTACTATTAATATAACTAGTATTATTATTATTATTATTATTATTATTATTATTATTATTATTATTATTATTATTATTATTTGCTAAGCTACAATCCTAGTTGGAAAAGCAAGATGCTATAAGCCGAAGGACTCTAACCGGGAAAAATATACCAGTAGGAAAATGAAATAAGGATATAAATAAACAATATGAGAAATAATTTTAAACTAATAGAATAATCTAAAAACAGTAACTTAATCAAAACAGATAGTTCATATATAAACTATAAAAAGACTTATGTCAGCCTGTTCAACATACAAACATTTTCTGCAAGTTTGCATTTTTCAAGGTTTATGTTACCCTCAATACTCAATCTTTTTTAATGAGGCGCATTTGTACTGACTCACAGTGGTGCCCTTTTAGCTCGGAAAAGTTTCCTGATATCTGATTGGTTAGAATTATCTTCTCCAACCAATCAGCGGTCAGGAAACCTTTCCGAGCTAAAAGGGAACCCCTGCGAATCGGTGCAAATCTGCCTGACTAAAAAGAATTGACTATAGTGAACTAGTTAAATAATGTGATTTATTTGCGATCTACCAGAAATATTATTATTATTATTATTACTTCCTAAGCTACAACCCTAGTTGGAAAAGCAGCATGCTATAAGCCCAGGGGCTTCAACAGGGAAAATAGCTCAGTGAGGAAAGGGAACAAGGAAAAAATAAAATATTTTAAGAAGAGCAACAATATTAAAATAAATATCACTTTATAAACTATAAAAACTTTAACAAAACAAGAGGAAGAGAAATAAGATATAAGATAGAACAGTGTGCCCGAGTGTACCCTCAAGCAAGAGAACTCTAACCCAAGACAGTGCAAGATCATGGTACAGAGGCTATGGCACTACCCAAGATTAGAGAACAATAGTTTGATTTTGGAGGGTCCTTCTAGAAGAGCTGCTTACCATAGCTAAAGAGGCTCTCCTCACCACTGTATAATTACAGTGCAGTAAGAACTCCTCTATTGTTACGGAGTAATATTACAACAAATTACGCTTGAGTGAGAAGATTTCCTTGCTAATTCTCGTTTTATGATAACGAATACAGTAGTGGTGTATTATTATGAAATCATGCCAGTGAACCGAAATAAGAAATTCATATGGCAAAACCTCGAACAAATCTCTGGTTGCTCTAAATACTCTCACTCTCTCTCTCTCTCTCTCTCTCTCTCTCTCTCTCTCTCTCTCTCTCTCTCTCTCTCTCTCTCTCTCTCTCTCTCTCTCTCGCTGACCTTTATGTCCAACTTCAGTGCCTTGCAAAATGTTTGAATCAATTATTATAGTAGAATCAATAATAGAACATATAGAGAAAAACAATCTTCTGATAGACAGACAGACAGATCTAAAACATAATCCATCTCAAAAATTTAATCAACGTAACGAAGAAAGTTAACTAATGCATAACTTTTTTTTTTTTTTTTGAGAGAGAGAGAGAGAGAGAGAGAGAGAGAGAGGAGAGAGAGAGAGAGAGAGAGAGAGAGAGAGAGAGAGAGAGAGAGAGAGAGAGACTCCTGGTTCTTATAGGTTGCCGCTTTGAGAAAGGAAATTTCCTTTTCTTTTAGATCATGATTTTAATCATTCTAGTAATATTGATATATGTAATAATTGTAATAATAATTTTAATATTTTTGATAAAAATAGTAATTTTATTAATTTTAATAACATTTGATAAGGTACTACCCCTTATTTTCGTCAATAACTATAATATATATATATATATATATATATATATATATATATATATATATATATATATATATGCGTAAAAATCACAGGAAAACGTGATGCTCAGATGTAGAAGAACCACAGGGAAAATAACAATACGAAATATACGATTAAGTCCTATCTAGTTTCGTGATACTTCTTCAGAGGACTGAAGAAGTATCACGAAACTAGTCTGGACTTAATCGTGTATATATATATATATATATATATATATATATATATATATATATATATATATATATATATATATGTGTGTGTGTGTGTGTATATATATATATACACACATATATATATATATATATATATATATATATATATATATTTATATATATAATGTGTGCGTGTTCTTGAGGGAAAACTAATACTGGAAATTATTTTCCTACAAAAATCGTAAAACCTATTTATCTACACCATAAAAAATAGAATAGAATAAAATAATATAAATTGGGAATCGTAAGGAAATGTTTATAAAATAAATTAATTAAATCAAGAATTTAATTAATTAAATGAAATCATCTAGCCTCTTTCCTTATGCCACTACTCGGCTGCATTTTCATCATCGCCCATTTAATTATTAACGCAGCCGCTGGAAGTTCCTGTCCACACGTACACATAACTCTGGAACTATCTGGAATGAGGATCCAATATAAACTCCAGCGCCTCTTGAGCCCTCAGCTTCCCCTGTGTTGTCAACAAACTTCATGGATTATCCCCCTTGCATTGACCAACAAGATCTGAAGCTATTTCTTCTCTTCAAGAAAATATACTGTTAAGTTATTTATGAAAAGTCCGTGGAGTTCTGACTGTTGTAAGAAAAGTTCTTTGGGTAATATTATCATCTTTATTATTATTACTGTTTTTTTAGTTTTTTTCTTTTTTTTGGGGGGGGGGTAAATTAAAATTGTAATTATAATCATTTTTTGATAACGATAATGTATCGATAACGATAATGTATCGATAACGATAATGTATCGATATCGATAATGTACAGCTAACATTGTTAGACACTTTCGATCGAGACCTATTAGTTTTTGAAAATGAAAAAATTTATTAGGGGAAGAAAATATAATTGTTCGTACGATTTACATCCATGAATAAATTAGTTCCTTCGGAGCTCCCATCTGGAATTAAAATTTTATAAGACTGTGAATTATTGAGCCTTAGATGGACAACGCACGACTTTGAACTAAATACAAAATGTTACAGTCTGGGAAGATCTGAAAGCAATGGACTGTCAGATTGAAGAAAAATCGGTGCTGTTTTTTGGTATGCAATCGCATTTATGGCGTGATCTCAGAAATTTAAAAAATATACTAAATTAGAAAAGCAGTAATTACTCAAAAGTGTCCATAAAATATAGAATTCACAAATAGCGACACTTTTGAGTCATCACTCCTATTTTTTATCTAATATATATTTTGAATTTCTGAGATCACGCCATAAATGAGATCGGATACCAAAACCGCATACCAAAACAGGATAAAAGAAATACAATAAAAATTCCTATATCAGTAGTAGCGCGTTCGCTGCATTGTATTTCACACCAATTGTCTTAATATAATAGTTTTCTATACACGATTCATTAATTCACAAAACTACAAAAAAAAAATGAATTATTGTATGAATCCTACTTATCTAACGAGCATATTATTTCAACACCTAAATGATCTATTTCTCAGAACAAGAAAAAGAAGAAAGGATCACAAACACACAAACACATTCCCTGTACACGAGTATATTAAAATGACTTATTCATTATTGAGCTGTATGTATTATACACTGTTGACTCAAATTACATCTGGCAGACCATTTCTGTTCCCCGATTACTTTTAATTAGGGCCCCTTTTTCAAAATAAATTACTAAGGCCGCTCGTGAATGGCAGAAGCAAGGGGCAGTGACATTGCCCTATCAAGCAGGACAATGCCCTAGAGACAAACCATTTATAGATATGATCAGCACCCAAGCCCTTTCTCCATCCAAGCTAGGACCAAGGATGGCCAGGCAATGGCTGCTAATGACTAAGCAGATAGACCTATAGGCTCCCCCAAATCTATCCTTAGCTCACAAGGATAGTGAGGTTGCATCGACCAAAGAAAATAACGAGTTTGAGCGGGACTCAAATCCCAGTCTGGCGTTCATCAATCAGAGACGTTACTACATCAGCCACCGCAACCCCAACTCTCAGATAAGAATAGAGGCTACAAACAAACTCTTCAAATACTTCGGTAAATCAACGCTCATCCTGAATAAAAACACAGCGAGCAGAATCCGAGAAATGTAGTCAACAAAATAACGAAATGCTGATTCGGAGATTCTCGTAATAATTCTCATGACAATAGTCAGGGTAGAAATATTTCAACTAAAAGATCCTTCAAACGAGCATTCATCCGCCGGAAAACCTGGGGGTTTTATGAGCTATTGTTGAGTTTTCAAAAATGAAAACAAGTGTCGAACACGAGCGTTATATATTTTACTTCCACATTTTAACCAGGAAAGCTACGGCTTTACTGGTATACACGAGGGTGAGGGTTATTTGTTTTATATATATATATATATATATATATATATATATATATATATATTATAATATATATATATAATTTATATATATATATATATGTGTGTGTGTGTGTGTGTAAATATCAAATACAGCTGTTTCCAGTCCACTGCAGGAAAAAGGCCACATACGTCAAGATATCCCCACTCAGAAAGAGGTGTGTTTATATATATATATATATATATATATATATATATATATATATATATATATATATATATATATATATATATACATACATATATATATATATATATATACATACATATATATATATATATATATATACACACATATATGTATACATATATATATATATATATATATATATATATATATATATATATGTATATATATATGAGAGATAGAAATATATAAATAAATTACATAAACTCACTCTCTCTCTCTCTCTCTCTCTCTCTCTCTCTCTCTCTCTCTCTCTCTCACACACACACACACACATATATATATATATATATATATATATATATATATATATATATATATATATATATATATATATATATACATATATATATATTGTACAAAGTCCGTTTCCTCGCCTGGAAAACGAGCAGAACGAAAAGGTAAAAATAAATGTTTTCCTGTTGGCTTCTTTAATCTAGAGTGCTGTCCATTTTAGAAGTGAGCTACAATTTTGCTCCTCTATTCAAGCAAGGGTGAAAACAACTACGGAAATCTAAACTTTGGGTTAATTAGAATTCAGCGCCCGTTTCTGTTCCTAATTAAATTTCAACGATACTTTTTTTACCGCTTCTACGATCCTTTTACGATACTTTTTTACCGCTTCTCGGATCCTTTTACTTTAATTGTTTTCGCCCTCGACTGATATAATGAAATAGACCCAAACACCTAATCGAGGTTCGTGAATATTCACGAGGCGCGGAATTGTCGTAAATAGTGGCTAATATAATAATTACAGCATTTTAATTCTTTCATTCCACCTTGTTTAAAGGTTTAAAGGTCGCTCATGAATGGCAGAGGCAAGGGACAGTGGACATTGCCCTAGCAATCAGGACTATGCCCTAGAGACTGACCATATATTATATGATCAGCGCCCAATCCTCCTCTCCACACAAGCTAGGACCGGGGAGGGCCAGGCAGTGGCTGCTGATGACTCAGCAGATAGACCTATTGTTCTCCTGTGTGGTCTTCAGCTGCTGATTCTCATCTTAATTTGTTGGACAGGAACTTACGGTCTATTAAATATCTTATTTCTGATCTAGATATTAATCTTTGGCACCGTCGTTCCATTAGTTCATTATACATGTTGCATAAGATTTCTTATAACTCTGACCATCCTCTACATTCGGATCTTCCCGGACAGTTCCATCCTGTTCGTAATACTAGACATGCAGTTAATTTTAATAGTCAGGCCTTCTCCATCATGAGGCTCAATACTATCCAGTACCCTAGAAGTTTTATTCCAGCTGTGACCAAGTTGTGGAATGATCTTCCTAATCGGGTAGTTGAATCGGTAGAACTTCAAAAGTTCAAACTCGCAGCAAATGTTTTTATGTTGACCAAGCTTGCATAAGTCCTTTTATAATTTATAAATCAAATGTCTGTTTTAATGTTGTTAATATTTTTAAAATATTCTATTTTAATTTTCCTTACTTCTTATATCGTTTATTTCCCTATTTCCTTTCCTCACTGGGCTATTTTTCCCTGTTGGAGCCTCTGGGCTTATAGCATCTGGCTTTTCCAACTAGGGTTGTAGCTTAGCTAATAATAATAATAATAATAATAATAATAATAATAATAATATACGAGTTTACCCAACTATAATAATAATAGTAATTTTAAATTATTTCAATAATCTTAATAATTTTAATAAAAAAATTCACAATTTTGATACTAATAATTCTAATAACTTTAATAATAAAAGTTTTTATAATTTTGATAATAATTTTAATAATAATTATTTTAATAATTCTAATATTGATAATCTTAATAATAATAATTTTAATGATTTTAATAATTTTGAAAATAATAACTTTAGATATTTTCAAAATACCATTCTGGAAGAGTTTAAAAAGTTGTAGAAGCTGAGCAGTGAGTTGCTATAGCCATTGATTTTAGTCCTCTGTTCAAAGTTTTAAATGCGGCTCATGAATGGCAGAGGCAAGGGACAGTAACATTGCCCTATCGAGTAGGACAATGCGCAAGAGACTGACCATATATACATATGATCAGCGAAACAAGCGCCCTATGCACCTAAGCTAGGATCAAGGAAGGCCAGGCAATGGCTGCTGTTGACTCAGCAGATAGACTTAACATAAAACCCCCCTCTATAGCTTACAAGGATGATGAGGTTGCAGCAACCAAAGAAACTAACGAGTTTGAGCGGGACTCGAACCCCAGTCTGGCAATCACCAGTCAGGGACGTTACCACATCGGCCACCACAACGAAGAAAGAACTGCAATTGTATGGAAATTATTGCTTACTAATGTAAGCGACCCGTCAAGGTGATGGCTATATATTTTGATAGATATGCAATGTAACAAAAAATACGATTTTGTACCAGGTAGAAAATTATTACTTTCAAGTACTAACTAGTGCACGAGACCCGGAAAAAATGACGGCTAAATATTTACATAGATATGCACACGCATATAGATTCAGCCCTTCCCATCCCTAACACTTTCCTAACTACCATACAGCAGTTTAGATAATTTGTGATTTCCTACTGTACCTCTTTGGATAACCCTTCTCACCAGGGTATGGTTATTCTCGCCCCCCAACCCCCCACCCCTCCAACCCAGGGGACGGGGAGAGACGGAATAGTTATACGTCTCACAATACCACTCAGCGTGACCGGAAAGAAAAATTTTATATATATATATATATATATATATATATATATATATATATATATATATATATCTGTGTATATGTGTATGTATGTGTGTACATACGCAAAAACACACAAACGCACACACACACACATATATATATATATATATATATATATATATATATATATATACACACATTGGTAGTAGGTTGGTCAGGGCACCAGCCACCCGTTGAGATACTATCACTAGAGAGGTATTGGATCCTTTGACTGGCCAGACAGTAATGCATTGGATCCCTCTCTCTCTGGTTACGACTTATTTTTTCTTTGCCTACACTTACAAAGAATAGTCTGGCCTATTCTCTACATATTCTCGTCTTTCCTCATACACCTGACAACAATGAGATAATAAACACTTCTTCACCCAAGGGTTAATTACTGTATTGCAATTTGTTCAGTGTACTTTCCTCTTGGTAAGGGTAGAAAAGACTCTAGCTATGGTAAGCAGTTCTTCTAGGAGAAGGACACTCCAAAATTAAACCATTGTTCTCTAGTCTTGGGTAGTGCCATAGCCTCTGTACAATGGTCTTCCACTGTCTTGGGTTAGAGTTCTCTTGCTTGAGGTTACACTCGGGCACACTATTCTATCACATTTTATTATTTTTTTTTCTTCCTCTTGTTTTTTGAAATGGTGTGTTGGGCAAGCTTAATAGAAGGGCCATGGATGCCTGGTGGTTTATCAAGAGGTTGTCTTTTCCCTTTTCTGATTCTTTTTCTTCTCAAAACCATCCTTACTGTCCTCCCTTCAGTTGAAGTGGCTATCCTGGAGGGTATTTAGATTTGCATGGTGTATCGGCTCCTCCATTTTGACCAGTTTTTCCGACTTTTTACTATAGTCTATGGGTATCATCAATCACTTTATTTATAATTCTGTACATATTGTTTTTGTTATAATTCTTGTTAATCTAGTTTTTAAGTATGATGTCTCTTTTTTATTTCCTATTAATTCTTATGCTGTCTGGAGACATTGAGCGAAATCCAGGACCAGTACGTCCTAGATTTCGTCAATGTCGTCTTCTGTATTGCAATATTCGTGGTCTTCATGCAAATATCCAAGACCTTACAGTTGCGTCCAGACAGTATATTCTTTTGTGCTCAGAAACTTTGGTTTCTAATAGGAAGCACTCATCTGAGCTCCTTATAACTGGTTTTAAGATGCCAATAATGTTGAAACGTGATGCCATCCCTAGGGCCAGGGGAATGGCGGTGTATATTAGGACCGAGTACCCTGCTTCTCATAAGCCCTGCTATCAATGTGGATGTCATGAGATTCAGGTAATAAAAGTTTGTGGCAGGCATAACAACTTTTATTTGTGTCGATCTACCGAAATCCAGACATGGATGATTCTATCTTCGATTGTCTTCTTACCATTATGGCTAAGATACAAGAAGATGATAGAAAGGCTTCTTTTGTCTTTGTTGGTGATTTTAATGCTCACCAAAGGAAGTGGTTAAGTTCTATCTCTCCTACCGATCGCCATGGCTTAAGAGCTTTAGACTTTGCCTCTGAATCAGGTTGTGAGCAAATCATAAATGAAGCTACTCACAGGTCTGATAATTGCTTGGACCTCGTATACACTGACTCCCCTGGCGTTATAACTAGTAAGGTTGGCTCTCCAGTCGGGACATCTGATCATGTCTTGATTTCATTAGTAGTGAAGAGTGAGCAGCCTGTCCCTGATATATCATACTCTTGTAAAATTTATATGACATCCCAAGCAGACTGGAATGGGATTTTGCATGATCTTTTGTGCTTGAATTAGTCGCAATTATATAGTAGTGTAGATCCTGTTGTCCCTTTGAATGAGAATCTAGTCAACATAATTGATAGACGTATCCCTTCTCGTGTCCTAAGGTACCAAGTGAAGGACAAACCGTGGTTCAATGATGATTGTAGACGTGCTTATTTGGAGAAGCAGGAGGCCTATCATCTTTGGAAGGGTAACAGATCAGATTTGACCTGGAACAACTATACTCAGCTTCGAGCTTTAGCTCAGAGAGTTTATGTCTCAACTGAAAAGGAGTACAATTTAACTATAAAGGAAACCCTTAATGGTACAACTCAGGAACATAAATGGTGGTCTACCCTTAAATCTGCACTCTTTGGTGTAGATGCAACAGTTCCTCCTTTACTTAAACCAGATGGCTCAGTCACTCACTGTCCAAAGGAAAAGGCAACCCTGTTGGATGATGTAATGAAAATCTTGAACTTCCTCATTCCTGTTTTCCTGAGGCTAAACTAACTAGTTTAGCTTTTCGATCTCGTGAGATTAAAGCTTTGTTGATGGACCTTGATGCTTATGGAGGTGTACACCCAAATGGCATTTTTCCTTTGTTTTTTATAAAGACAGCAAATTTCTTACCTCTAACTTTATCTGTTATTCTGCGCAAGTTAGAAAGAAGAGGAGCTTTTAGCACTTGTTGGAGAATTGGTAATGTTACTCCTGTATGTAAATGTGTTTGTGGTAGCTCAAGTCCCACTGATTACCGCCCAATTTCCATACCTCCTATATTATCTAAAGTTTTTGAACGTCTTCTGGCAAAACGTCTTAATAGGTTTGCTGAAGGTAATCATCTACTCCATAGTTTGCAATTTGGTTTTCGTAAAGGCCTTGGAGCATGTGATGCCCTTCTTACAATCTCCAATGCTGTACAGAAATCCCTTGATTGTGGTCAGGAAGTGTGTATGATTGGCCTTGATTTTAGTGCTGCCTTTGACCGTGTTAATCACGAGGCCCTTGTTTTCAAACTCAAACAGTTGGGAGTGGGTGGGTCGTTTCTTAGCATTATTATTGATTTTTTAAGTAATAAATCTCAAAGAGTTGTTGTTGATGGGCACCATAGTGATTATAGGAATGTGATATCCGGTGTTCCACAGGGTAGTGTTCTTGGCCCATTACTTTTCATACTATATACACATGACATGTGGTTTGGTCTAGAAAAAAAAGCTTGTTGCATATGCAGATGATGCTACTCTCTTTGCATCAATTCCATCCCCTGAATGTAGATCTGGGGTTGGTGAATCCCTTTATAGAGATTTAGCTAAAATTAGTGCATGGTGCAAATTATGGGGTATAAAGTTGAATCCTAACAAAACTCAAAGTATGATTGTAAGTAGGTCAAGGACGATGGCTCCTCAACATCCGGATCTCAGTATTGATAATGTTTCTTTAAATTTGTATGACTTTTTTTAAAATTTTAGGTGTGATACTTGACAGTAAATTTACTTTTGAAAAACACATTAGGTCTGTGTCTTCTTCAATTGCACAAAAAATTGGCTTATTGAGAAAGTCTTTCAAGATTTTCGGTGATCAATCTATTCTGAAGAAGTGTTTTAATTCTTTCATTCTACCTTGTTTTGAGTATTGTTCTCCTGTCTGGTGTTCAGCTGCTGATTCTCATCTTAATTTGTTGGACAGAAACTTACGGTCTATTAAATTTCTTATTCCTGATCTAGATATTAATCTTTGGCACCGTCGTTCAATTAGTTCATTATACATGTTGCATAAGATTTTTCATAACTCTGACCATCCTTTACATTCAGATCTACCTGTACAATTCTATCCTGTTCGTAATACTAGGCAGGCAGTTAATTCTAATAGCCAGGCCTTCTCCATCATGAGGCTCAATACTACACAGTATTCTAGAAGTTTTATTCCAGCTGTTACCAAGTTGTGGAATGATCTTCCTAATCGGGTAGTTGAATCAGTTAAACTTCAAAAGTTCAAAGTTGGAGCAAATGTTTTTATGTTGACCAGGCTGACATGAGTCTTTTTATAGTTTATATGTGACATATCTATTTTTGACGTTGTTAATAGTTTAAATAGGACATATCTGTTTTGACGATGTTCCTGTTTTTAGAATGATATATTGTTAATTTATTTTCATCATTTATTTATTTCCTTATTTCCTTTCCTTATTGGGCTATTTTTCCCTATTGGAGCCCTTGGGCTTATAGCATCTTGCTTTTCCAGCTAGGGTTGTAGCTTGGCTAGTAATAATAATAATAATAATAATAACAATACATACATAAATATATACTATATATATATATATATATATATATATATATATATATATATATATATATATATATATCCAGACACTTGCTCGTTATTATATAGGGGAGATTATATTAAGTAAACACCATTAAGATACGATTTTGAACCAATAGGAAAATCATTGCTTATATATTAATAATAAAACAATACAAAATGCAGCCGGATACTTCTTCCCTTAACGGATTACAAACTCAGTAGTAAAAAAAATGCGAGTCTAAAGGAAGTTGAACTGGAAGTTGGGAAGTTGAATGGAAACCTGGAAAGTTGAATTGAAAGTTATTCTGGAGAGGAGTGGAGATGCTTTGAATGATAGATGTTTTTCGTTGCGATGAAAGAAAGAGGAAGAAAAAGGCAGATGGTGAATGACGAAGAAATAAGCTTTTTTGGTATTAAGCTTTTATGCTAACTTTTTTTTTTTGTTAATTACCCAGGATAAGAGAATTCCGAGGCCTAATTAGCGATCACAGCTTTTTTTTTATTGAGAGAGAGAGAGAGAGAGAGAGAGAGAGAGAGAGAGAGAGAGAGAGAGAGAGAGAGAGAGAGAGAGAGAGAGAGAGAGATTGTTATGCAGGGTCACGACAATTAGATTTAACTGTTGTGACATTAATAATTGATGCCAACCCCACAATGACACAGGTAATTAAAAACCCTAAAATATATAATTATTTTAAAAATTAAGCTTATAAATCCATATGAAATCAAATGAGGGAATATAAACCCTCCATTATTAAGAGCAAAATTAAAACTGGTCAACTCCCTTCCTCGTAATAATTTCCATAGAATAATTATAGTTTAAATAAATGAGATATCTCCTTGTACAGTATATTTTCGCCCTACCCTCTGTCCATCAGAAAACTAATGCTATCTCATAATATGTGGGACAAGAGATATTACCTTTTGAGAGTTATGAATGCAATATATGAATTATATACTTTCCTTTGTATGTCCCTTTGATAGATTGCCTTAAGCTGAATGTCATATTCAAATCGTATAAAAATGAATGAGCCAAGATCTTAAGGGATATATTCTCAGAAATGGAATTAACAGGAAAAATTAAGATGTAAGTCACAATGGTCTCTCATCGTTAATTCTTCTGACGCGATTTATCTCTCTCTCTCTCTCTCTCTCTCTCTCTCTCTCTCTCTCTCTCTCTCTCTCTCTCTCTCTCTCTCTCTCGACATAGGTAGAATCTGTCTTACACCCTTATATAATAAAGAGCAAGTGTCTGGATATATATACAGTATATATATATATATATATATATATATATATATATATATATATATATATATATATATATATGTATGTATATATGTATGTATATATATATATATATATATATATATCTTGTCGCGCTCACGAGAGGGAAAGGGAGTAGCCATACCTTGGCGAGAGGGGGCCAGGAGAGGTACCATTGGAAAACACACTCCCATAAATTGCCTGGGTGTAGTTTGCAAAGGGAGGTGGAAGGGTTGAATCTGTACGTGTATGTGTGTGTGTGTGTGTGCGTGTACAGGCATATCTATCTTAATATCTAGACGTCTCTCTCTCTCTCTCTCTCTCTCTCTCTCTCTCTCTCTCTCTCTAAAAGTAGGCTATTTCTATGCCACGACCAAAAGAGATAGAATCTATATTCCTACTTATGCAAGAGGAGAATATTAACATAAAACTAAAGAAAGCACTGGTGATCTGCTTACTTTTTGTAAAGTCATATATTTGTTATGATAAATAATATCCGATCTTTATAGTAAGAACTACAAATAAAATTTATTTATCCTTTATAAGGCTGGGAATAATAAAGCTATGATATAGTCGCGAGTCGTGGAACCAATTAGAGGCTAGTATAGTGGTAAAGTGTTCGTCTAGCATTCACATGGCAGAAGATCGATCCCAGCCTGGGACCGTGAGTTTAAGCAGTTCACTGGGGAGGCCACTGCTGTGGTTGGGCACCATACTAGGTGGGTTGGGCTTGCCTGACTGACGTTCTGGTGAGTATCTATCGTAATGAAACTGGAACTGGTATCATATACACCTATAACCTTTACGAAGTTCAATAATTTCCTTTGAACAAATTAAAGGCTAATACAGTGGTAAAGTGTTAGTCTAGCATTCGCATGGCAGCAGATCGATCCCAGCCTGGGACCGTGAGTTTAAACAGTTCACTGGGGAGGCTACTGCTGTGGTTGGGCACCACAGTGGGGGTTTGAGCTTGCCCGGCTTATGTTCTGGTGAGCATCTATTCTGATGAGACTGGAACTGAAACCAGACACCTTTAAACCTTTGCGGAGTCCAGTAAAAAATCAAGGAAGAAGATTTTAATTAGAGAAATATTCTCATCACTGGTTCCCTTAATAGCCTTGACACATCTGGAATCTTAGCAGGGAAAGCAAAACTCTTACAAAGAAGCCTTTGACAGGCAGGTGTAAAAAACATAGAAGCCTTGAACAAGAAGAATGACTTAGAGCAAAGAAAACGAGAAATAAATAAAAAGGGGAATTAATACGATATAAGCTTTTGATTCATGAAAAGAAATAAAAAGAAAGCCTTCATGTGAATGAGAAAAATTAATATACACAAATCTTTGTTCCTAACGGCGGTATATTTTCTTTTATAACATGGTGAACGATAAAAAATGTTTTCTTTGGTTAAACATTATAGACAATTTCAATGATAATTTTCAGAGTGCTAATTATTATTATTGTTATCATTATTATTATTATTACTAATAGTAGTAGTAGTAGTAGTAGTAGTATGATTATTATTAGGAAAGGTAGAACCCTAGTTAGATAAGCAGGATGCTACAAGCCCTTGTATTTCGACAGGAAGAGCCAAAAATAACGCAATAAAAACTTTACACGAGAAGTAATGAATAAGAATATAAAATATCTTTAGATCAATAACAACGGTGAAATAGATCTGTCATATATAAACTATGTAAAAAAAAAAAACTTATGTCAAGCTGTTCAACATAAAAATATTTGCTGCAAGCATGAGTATCTGACATTCCATAGATTCAACCGTCTGATTACAAAGATAATTCCACAACCTGGTCACAAATGGAATAAAACTTCTAGAAGACTGTGTAGAGGTGAGCTTTATGATGAAAGAAAAACTGTTAGATCTAACTACATACTTAGTACTAAGTACAGGTTGGTAGAGCCCGGGGAAGATCTGAATACCAAGGATGGTTAGAAAAAGACACAAATAACCAACTGAGCGATGGTCTTAGAGATTAATATCACGATCCAAAATAAGAAATTTAATCCGCGTACATATGTCTGTCTGTATGTATGTATGTATATGGTAGTCCACATAAGGAAAATTGAAATATGTGTATATGTAAAAATGCTCTAGTTTCGTCCGCCAGACGTCTTCTTAAAGTGTTTATTATGAAAATAATAATAAACGCTCTAAGAAGAGGTCCAGTGGCGGACGAAACTGTAGAGCATTTCTACATATATAAATCTTTCAATTTTCCTTATGTGGACTACCATATATTAAGTTATCTTCGTGCTGAGGAATATTATATCTGTAGTATGTATGTATGACTAACAATCTCTAACAATCTAAATGGTAAAAGGAACCATTATCATCGCCAAGTTCTCATGTAAAAATTAGTAAGTCTGGCCCCAAACCAAACACAATGAGTGAACACTATTTTTGACAGATTTTCCAAACTTTTGCATTTTCCTTGATGACAACCCAGCGCACAAAATGCAAAAAGATCCTAAAAGGATTAATTATTATTATTATTATTATTATTATTATTATTATTATTATTATTATTACAAGGTAAGCTACGACCCTTGTAGGAAATGCCAAAAGCTCCAACAGGGAAAAATAGCCCAGTGAGAAAAGGAAACGAGGAAAAGGATATACAAGAGAAGTAATCGAAATTTTAAATAAAAAAAAAATTAAGAACAATAACATTAAATTACATATTTCACATATAAAATGTGTTATTGCAAATTCTCGCTATTTCAAATAGCATTTGTTTCAGGTCGTTCGTCAGTCCAAAAGAAATCAACCTTGTATTTAGTAAAGACTTGTATAGTCTAATCTTGTATCAAACCAATGGATATATTAATCATTGAAGACATAGCATTACTGCTACTATTACAACTCCTCCATTGGTCTTTGTGCCACTCGTTGATACATGACCGATCTCGAAAGACGCCTTCATTCTCCTCTGGAGTATTCCAGAGGATCGTCATCAGGAGATCCATCCTATATACGTCCTTCTTGAGCTTCTGTAACAATAGATTTTTTTCCGAGATAGGGGTGTTCCCTACGCTCAACCCATCCCATTTAGGGGTGATTCACACTGCACCCTCACGTCACATCACATTACGTCACGTCAAAATATTCTTGGAAAGAATCCGTGCCGTGATGTGATGGTGCTGTGACGGTGACGAACCGTTTAGTGTGAACACGTCCATTTATTTACATGGAATAAATTTTGACAGAACGATGACAAGACGTGACGTGACGTGATGATTAGTGTGAATACATAGCGTGGTTTCACCGTTTCCGTGATGTGATGTGATAGTGACTGTGACGAACCGTTTAGTGTGACCACGTACATTTATTTACATGGAAGAAATTTTGACGGAACGGTGACGTGACGTGATGTGACGTAACCTGACGTGATGATTAGTGTGAATACATAGCGTGGTTTCACCGTTTCCGTGATGTGATGTGATAGTGACTGTGACGAACCGTTTAGTGTGACCACGTACATTTATTTACATGGAAGAAATTTTGACGGAACGGTGACGTGACGTGATGTGACGTAACCTGACGTGATGATTAGTGTGAATACATAGCGTGGTTTCACCGTTTCCGTGATGTGATGTGATAGTGACTGTGACGAACCATTTAGTGTGACCACGTACATTTATTTACATGGAAGAAATTTTGACGGAACGGTGACGTGACGTGATGTGACCTTTCCTGACGTGATTAGTGTGAATACATAGCGTGGTTTCACCGTTTCCGTGATGTGATGTGATAGTGACTGTGACGAACCGTTTAGTGTGACCACGTACATTTATTTACATGGAAGAAATTTTGACGGAACGGTGACGTGACGTGATGTGACGTAACCTGACGTGATGATTAGTGTGAATACATAGCGTGGTTTCACCGTTTCCGTGATGTGATGTGATAGTGACTGTGACGAACCGTTTAGTGTGACCACGTACATTTATTTACATGGAAGAAATTTTGACGGAACAGTGACGTGACGTGATGTGACGTAACCTGACGTGATGATTAGTGTGAATACATAGCGTGGTTTCACCGTTTCCGTGATGTGATGTGATAGTGACTGTGACGAACCGTTTAGTGTGACCACGTACATTTATTTACATGGAAGAAATTTTGACGGAACGGTGACGTGACGTGATGTGACGTAACCTGACGTGATGATTAGTGTGAATACATAGCGTGGTTTCACCGTTTCCGTGATGTGATGTGATAGTGACTGTGACGAACCGTTTAGTGTGACCACGTACATTTATTTACATGGAAGAAATTTTGACGGAACGGTGACGTGACGTGATGTGACGTAACCTGACGTGATGATTAGTGTGAATACATAGCGTGGTTTCACCGTTTCCGTGATGTGATGTGATAGTGACTGTGACGAACCGTTTAGTGTGACCACGTACATTTATTTACATGGAAGAAATTTTGACGGAACGGTGACGTGACGTGATGTGACGTAACCTGACGTGATGATTAGTGTGAATACATAGCGTGGTTTCACCGTTTCCGTGATGTGATGTGATAGTGACTGTGACGAACCGTTTAGTGTGACCACGTACATTTATTTACATGGAAGAAATTTTGACGGAACGGTGACGTGACGTGATGTGACGTAACCTGACGTGATGATTAGTGTGAATACATAGCGTGGTTTCACCGTTTCCGTGATGTGATGTGATAGTGACTGTGACGAACCGTTTAGTGTGACCACGTACATTTATTTACATGGAAGAAATTTTGACGGAACAGTGACGTGACGTGATGTGACGTAACCTGACGTGATGATTAGTGTGAATACATAGCGTGGTTTCACCGTTTCCGTGATGTGATGTGATAGTGACTGTGACGAACCGTTTAGTGTGACCACGTACATTTATTTACATGGAAGAAATTTTGACGGAACGGTGACGTGACGTGATGTGACGTAACCTGACGTGATGATTAGTGTGAATACATAGCGTGGTTTCACCGTTTCCGTGATGTGATGTGATAGTGACTGTGACGAACCGTTTAGTGTGACCACGTACATTTATTTACAAGGAAGAAATTTTGACGGAATGGTGACGTGACGTGATGTGACGTAACCTGACGTGATGATTAGTGTGAATACATAGCGTGGTTTCACCGTTTCCGTGATGTGATGTGATAGTGACTGTGACGAACCGTTTAGTGTGACCACGTACATTTATTTACATGGAAGAAATTTTGACGGAACGGTGACGTGACGTGATGTGACGTAACCTGACGTGATGATTAGTGTGAATACATAGCGTGGTTTCACCGTTTCCGTGATGTGATGTGATAGTGACTGTGACGAACCGTTTAGTGTGACCACGTACATTTATTTACATGGAAGAAATTTTGACGGAACGATGACGAGACGTGATGTGATATCATGGTGCCTATAGGTCAATCTGCTGAGTCATCACTAGCCATTATCTGACCCTCCTTGGTCCTAGCTTGGGTGGAGAGGAGGCTTGGGCGCTGATCATATGAACATTAAAGATCAGTCTCTAAGGCATTGCCCTGCTTGATATTGTAATGTCACTGTCCCTTGCCTCTGCCATTCATGATCGACCTTTAAACCTTAAAAAAGCAAGTCAATGCGCTATACAGCATTCTCCATATAACCTAACGGCAATAGTTTCTTTAAAGCAACTGTATGCAATCTTCAAAAGCATTCTGGATACAAAATGATTTAAAATGATAAAATTAATATCATTACTAACATTTTATATAGCAGTGACAACAGTAACAATAATTATAATAACGCAAAACGTACAAATTCTAGCACAACGCTTCAAATTACGACGGAAATTAACTATTCCAACATTTCATACAGTGACATATATTCAAGTAATTTTATGACATCGGTATGATATTCCGTTATGCTTGTGGGACATCTTTCAGATTCAAATTCGTTGTAATATTACTCGAGGGTACACTCGGGCACACTATTCCATATTATTTGTCTTCCTCTTGGTATTTTGAATTGTTATAGTTAATATATTAAAGATTTATTTGATGTCTTCCTCTTATAATTTTAAAATTCTTATAGTTTATATAAGAAAGATTTATTTTACGTCTTCCTCTTGTGATTTTTAAGTCTTGATAGTTTATATATGGAAGATTTATTTTAATGTTGTTTTTATTCTTAAACTTCTCTTGTGGTTTATCTCCTTTCCTCACTAGGCTATTTTCCCTGTAAGAGCCCTTTTGTTTAGAGCATCCTTCTTTCCCAACGAGGGTTGTAACTTACCAAGTAATAATAATAATAATAATAATAATAATAAAAGGACAGTCCATTGCATCCTGGAGATAAAGTCATAAAATAGAAATTACATACAGCTGAGTTGACGAGAAACTAGTTGCTATTGTTATTAATATCATCGTTATTGTTATAAATAACAATGATCAAAATGCTAGTATTATTGAGCTATAATAATGGTAGCATACTGTTAAACGATAAGCGGGGAATTTCACCTGAAAATGAATGACATTATTCTGAGCAACAAATCATTCATTCAAACTTAAGTGCAGAGGATTTCATACAATCTAACCTGTAACATTTAAATTCGCTAGCAACATTTCCCCAATAATTAATAATAGTTCTCCCCTTTCCTTGGCAACCATTCCCACATCCAAATATACCTTACAAACCATGGTCAGCCACCAATCAGATTGGTAACGTCTCTGCCTGGTGATTGCCAGACTCGTTATATCCTTTAGTGTCTGCAACCTTACCATCTTTGTGAGCTAAGGATGGGGGAGCCTTTAGGTCTATCTGCTGAGTTATCAGCAGCCACTGCCTGGCCCTAGTTTGGGTGGAGAGGGGGCTTGGGCGCTGATCATATGATATATGGTCGGTCTCTAGGGGTATTGTCCTGCGTACTAGGGCAACGTCACTGTCCCTTGCCTCTGCCATTCATGAGCGGCCTTTACACCTTTAAACTTGAACGTATCAATCAAATCCTGGTGTTTTCCCATTCCTCAATTTCACCATTGTTTTCGACAAGAAATCAACACTTACATCAACACGCATTCTCAGACTTACATAAACTTTTCTTAAATAGCTGCAATCAGCTTTGCTGCTCTTTCATCTTCCATACTTACCATATCTTGCAAATAGCCACTCTATTCAACCTGGATTGAATTCACTTCACACGAAATCTATCCATTAGCATCTTCTAATTTAATATACAATTCTTTAACAATCATGCCTTTTGTATTTACACAAAATTAAATATCATCATCTTATTCTCCCAAAAGTTCTTGTTCATAATCGGTTTTCTATATTATTTAACACTTTTTCTCCTTTATTTCTTTTCCCACGACCTAATC
>NC_090745.1:124894386-124911886 GCF_036898095.1 Palaemon carinicauda | reverse complement strand
CTCGAAAATTTTCAGATACATTATTATGAAATCAACCGATTTATTTTTACCCTTTCCTAACTATTTGGTTTATTAAAAAAAAAATTACAAACATAAGGCCGGTAATGATAAAATGTTGTCTTTTCAAACATAACGCAAGATTATAAGAGAAATTTAAATGGATTGATGTTATTCTAAAAGAAATTGTATAATGAAAATAAGTAATACTTACACTTTCAGATCATTAATAGCTTTCTAACATAAGTGACTTTACAAATGTATTTTTATTTAAATTTTACTCGATAAGTTGTTCAACACTATAAAAATAGAAGGCACAATATCAAATATGACAAGATACAAGTTATTTTAATAGATTTTTCGTTAATATTCACGTCAGAAAAAGTCACACTCATTGAACTCTCTTCCTATGGATACGGCCTAAATGATCCACCCTGAATCATTGCCACCTTAGGAAAACCAACTGACTTGGAATACAAAATATGTTCCAAGGTAAAGGACCGCACAGTGGAGTGTTGTGACCCTTTATTTGGGAAAATTACAACCTGAATTTTATACGAAACTCTTTTACTGGTGGCCGATGTGGTAACGTCCCTAACTGGTGTCCCGCTCAAACTAGTAAGTTTCTCTGGTCGCTACAACCTCACCACCCTTGTAAGGATGAGGGTTTAGGGGAGCATATAGGTCTATCTGCTGAGACATCAGCAGCCACTGCCTGGTCCTCCTTGGTCCTAGCTTGGGTGGAGAGGGAGCTGATCATATGTATGTATGGTCAGTCTCTAGGGCATTATCCTGCTCGATAGGTGAATGTCACTGTCCCTTGCCCCTGCCATTCATGAGCGGCCTTTAAACCTTGAAATGCATCCACTCTAACTCCTCGAGGGATAATTAGAAATGAAAATAATTATATTTTCATCCTTCTGCGAGTTGGAGTCAATTAAAAAAAAAATGGGAGTGTACACATTACTGCAACCCCATGCCTCGATAGTATTGTGAAAAACAGGAGAAAGATTAGATTAATAAGCTCTGTTTAACACAATAAAATCTTCAGTCGCCCTTCATAAGCTTTTCCATCTACTTGGATACTTTAATATACAACAAAAGGAGCTTTATACGAAAAAGTCTTAAACTTTCCATAATGCCCCAAATGATAAAAACTTATTTTCATTTCACAACGTACAATCTGGATCTCTTGCAATTCTAGACACAACATAATGCTGCACTGAATGATATAAAAAGGGTAAATCCACCTCGAACCGTGAAAAATCTAAAATCCTATTATGTGATGACGAAAACACGAAACCTTCATGATAATATGATTTCCGTCTCCATTGCCGCGATTGCCTGTGCACAAACAATTGTGAATTGAAGAAAATCTCGATCTCGGGGTGGAAAAAAAAAGGAGTGGAAACTTTCAATGCATTACAGTATTTTTAAAAGATTGTAAGATGGCAAAATTCAAGGAAACGACAAATTGCCTGTGCTGACCCGAGGGATATTATTATTATTATTATTATTATTATTATTATTATTATTACTTGATAAGCGACAACCCTAGTTGGAAAAGCAGAATGCTATAAGCCCGGGAGCTCCAAAAGGGAAAATATCCCAGTGAGGAAAGGAAACAAGGAAAAACAAAATATTTATGAAGAGTAACAACATTAAAATAAATATTATTATTATTATTATTATTATTATTATTATTATTATCATCATCATTATTATTATTATTATTATTATTATTACTTGATAAGCAACAACCCTAGTTGGAAAAGCAGAATGCTATAAGCCCGGGAGCTCCAAAAGGGAAAATATCGCAGTGAGGAAAGGAAACAAGGAAAAACAAAATATTTATGAAGAGTAACAACATTAAAATAAATATTATTATTATTAATATTATTATTATCATTATTATTATTATCATTATTATTATTACTTGATAAGCTACAAGCCTAGTTGGAAAAGCCGAATGCTATAAGCCCTGGGGCTCCAACAGGGAAAATAGCCCAGTGAGGAAAGGAAACAAGGAAAAAAAATTTATGAAGAGTAACATTAAAATAAATATCATTATTATTATTATTATTATTATTATTAATATTATTACTTGATAAGCTACAACCCTAGTTGGTAAACCAGAATGCTATAAGCCCGGGAGCTCCAACAGGGAAAATAGCCCAGTGAGGAAAGGAAACAAGGAAAAATAAAATATTTATGAAGAGTAACAACATTAAAATAAATATTATTATTATTATTATTATTATTATTATTATTATTATTATTATTATTATTATTACTTGATAAGATACAACCCTAGTTGGAAAAGCAGATTACTATAAGCCCAGGGGCTCCTAAAGGGAAAATAGCCCAGTAAGGAAAGGAAACAAGGAAAAATAAAATATATTATGAAGAATAACAATATTTATATAAATATTTCCTATAAAAACTATAAAAGCTTAAACAGAACAAGAGGAAGAGAAATAAGATGGAATAGTGTGACCGAGTGTGCCCTCAAGCAAGAGGGAAAAAGAATTCTGACTAAGATGGAGAGAAGTTAACATTTTGCAAGACAACGACCTGCCGAGACCGGTAAGTGTTTGCAAAGAAAAACTCGAGGAAAATAATGTCAACAATTGCAAATGATGAATTTACATGGAATCAAACAAGATGCAATAATGAATGTCAACATGGATGGTGGAAGAATGCAAGTGGCTTTTCTTTTCATGGATTTTTTGAAATGCATGAAAAGCATACAAAAACTTTATTCAAGGAGTTTGTATGTACAATAAATGTTTTTTTTTTTTAAATAGTTCTTTTTAATTTTTCCTTACTTCTTATATCGTTTATCTACTTCCTTGTTTCCTTTCATCAATGGGCTATTTTTCCCTGGTGGAGCCCTTGGGCTTATAGCATCTTGCTTTTCCAACCAGTGTTGTAGCTTGGCTAATAATAATAATAATAATAATAATAATAATAACAATAATGAAGTAAAAGTGGAATCTGGGAAATATCTATTTTAGTGTTATTACTGTTCTTAAAATATTTAATTTTTCCTTGTTTCCTTTCCTCACTGGGCTACTTTCCTTGTTGGGGCCTCTGGCCTTATAGCATCCTGCTTTTCAAACTAGGGTTGTAGCTTAGCAAGTAATAATAACAATAATATTCTCAAAAATTTGCCGTCCTGTAATGAAGGGTGAAAGGGTAACTAATATAGAAATATGGTGAAAGTTGTTCAAAAGGCGACTTACACTGTTAAAAATTTGCATTAAAAACGGTAAATGCCAGGCAATATTTATTCCAGGATTTTTCCCGTTGTAAAAACGGATATATTGACGTAAATGAGTGATAACGACAAAGGTAAAATTATGGCTGAGAACAATTTATCTTTATGGAGAATTTCCAATTGAAATTACGTTTTTTTACAGTGTACATGATTTTATGCATCAACTTATTTTATTACCATATGTACCATCCTATTTCAATGTCTTGTCTCATAGAGATAAATGACAAAGATGAGTACGTGAAAAAGCTACTGTTTGGAAGCAACAGGAACACCTACAAAATCTTAAATGTCAATTGGATTATATTTCAACTGTTTTGAATGCAAGCAAGTAGATACAAAAAGTAGTGTGTGTGTACAGTGCCAAAGGAATAATTTTTCTTTTTACATGTGTAAAATTAAGTATCCTACTAGAGAAATAACAGAAATTGTAAAAGATATGCAAAGAGTCAACAGAAATTGTAATAGATATGCATTCCTTAATCTTTTTCTTTAACAAGTTAGATGGTTTTGCTTAAAGCCACTTCCTTATAATTAAAAACAACTTTTAATAAACTTGTTTGAGATATTGGCTGTAATTGTAAGTGATTATTATTATTATTATTATTATTATTATTATTATTATAAAACTTATTTTATTACATTATGGACGTTAATAACTAAACATGAAACAAAAGACGAAGCAATGTATTTTAGATTTCATATAAAATTAACGCTATAATTGAAGAAAAATCAGATAGGAAAATCCTTTACAAAATATCAACGTTCGAATAATATTTTTCAATATTTTTGATAGCGTAATGTATTTTAGATTTCCTTGTGTATCAAATAAAATCAACGCTATAACTTAAAAAGTTGTGGTGGCCGATGCGGTAACGTCCCTGACTGGTGTACGCCAGACTGGGGTTCGAGTAAAGCGCAAACTCGTTAGTTCCTTTGGTCATTGCAACCTTACCATCCCTGTGAGCTGAGGATGGGGGGTTTGGAGGAGCCTATAGGTCTATCTTCTGAGTCATCAACAGCCATTGCCTGGCCCTCCTTGGTCCTAGCTTGGGTGGAGAGGGGGCTTGGGCACTAATAATATGTATATATGGTCAGTTTCTAGGGCACTGTTCTGCTCGATGGGTTAATGTCACTGTCCCTTGCTTCTACCCTTCATGAGTAGCCTTTAAACCTTAAAACCTTTAAACTATGAGACAAATAAGGTGATAAGAAAATTCCTTACGGATGTCAACATTCAAAAAATAATTTCTAAAAATTCTAAATTTCCTTAAGGGGAATGAATCTTCAACATGCGAATTCTGTTAAATTTTAATATCCCAATTTTTGGCAGCGCAACAAAACTGCTATTTACCAAAACCGACATCCCCAAATAAGAAAAATGTTGACATGGCATTTTTTAAACTAATTTTAATAATTTAGATTTTAGTATTTAATGTAAGCTCGATAAAATATAAAATAACTACTGCACTGTAACTGTTCAGTGGCTACTTTCCTCTTGGTAAGGGTAGAAGAGACTCTTTAGCTATGGTAAGCAGCTCTTCTAGGAGAAGGACACTCCAAAATCAAACCATTGTTCTCTATTCTTGTGTAGTGCCATAGCCTCTGCACCATAGTCTTACACTGCTAGAGTTCTCTTGCTTGAGGGTACACTTGGGCAAACTTTTCTATCTAGTTTCTTTTCCTTTTTTTTTTGTTAAAGTTTTTATAGTTTAAATAAGAATATTTATTTTAATATTGTTACTATTGTTAAAATATTTTATTTTTTCCTTATTTCCTTTCCTCACTGGGCTATTTTCCCTGTTGGGGCCCCTGGGCTTATAGCATCCTGCTTTTCCAACTAGGGTTGTAGCTTAGCATTTAACAATAATAATAATAATATACAAGGAAAAATTCAATGCAAGTTTGACCTTATGAGGTCTGCCCCCAGGAAAGTTTTGAAACTTAATTAAACTGACATATCTTAGAATCGTATCATATATCTTTCCTTTTTACTTCGTATAAATACGTGTTCTTAGTTTTAAAGATCCTGAGGGTGCACATAAGCCCCAAATATTGTTAATTTGAAGGAAATTAAGTGGAAGAAAGTCCTAGAATACGTATGATAATGTTTATATGATATTTCTATACAGTAATTCGTTATTTGTCCACGTTTTCTATTCTCTTGGGTCATATACAACCATCATCACTCGTTATTATTGTTACAACAATAATAATGACGATAATAAAAGAAGACCCCAAATTCAATTTTCATTCTCTCTCTCTCTCTCTCTCTCTCTCTCTCTCTCTCTCTCTCTCTCTCTCTCTCTCTCTCTCTCTCTCTCTCTCTCTCTCTCTCATTTTGTCTACTGTACGTTTTCTATTCTTTTGAGTCATATACAACCATTATCACTCGTTATTATTGTTACAACAATAATAATGATGATAATAAAAAAAAAACCGAATTCAAGTTTCATTTTCTCTCTCTCTCTCTCTCTCTCTCTCTCTCTCTCTCTCTCTCTCTCTCTCTCTCTCTCTCTCTCTCTCTCTCAAAACCTAACAACTGAATTTATTTCATTTTGTGGACGGGACTAAACTCCATTCAAGGCCAAGACCAAATCCGCTCTAAGCAGCTGCTCGACATAATGGTGAGATTTAGAGAGAGAGAGAGAGAGAGAGAGAGAGAGAGAGAGAGAGAGAGAGAGAGAGAGAGAGAGAGAGAGAGAGAGAATAGATCCCACCAAAGCCACGACCTGTATATTCTGACACAAATTGGAAAAGAAAGATGACGGGCAGATGTCCAGAATTGCATTTGGGTATGACACACTGCTCGCCGAGCCTTACAAGAGATCCGATATCGAACTGGAGAAAGAGTTATGATGGAGGACAGGCAGCTAAGATTGGTGAAGAAGAGACTGTTGGTTGGGAAGATTGGGATGGCCACATATATCTCATAATCCTGTTCTCTTCTTACAAGATTCCTTGCTGCCATACGAATAGTTGAATCAAATTAATAATTAATCATTTTAATAGTTTTAGTAATATCAATACTTTCAATAATATTAATAATTTCGATAATTTTAATATCAATAATTTTTTTAGTTTCGATAACTTTAATTTTAATAATTTTAATAATTATTTTATACATTTTAATATTATAAATAATAATAATAATAATCATAATCATATTCATCTCCTCCTACAACCTATTGGCGCAAAGGGCCTCGATTAGATTTTGGCAGTCGTCTCTATCTTGACCTTTTAAATCAATACTTCTCCATTCATAGTTTTCTACTTCATGCTTCCTAGGCCGGTCCAATCCTTCTCCACCATCCCCAACTATTCTATACATTACAAAATCCATGAGGAGGATAAACAACATTGGTGACAACACATTCCATTGGAGTACTCCACTATACACTGTAAATTAATTTGATGGGACTGCACTAAACTTTAACTTTGCATTTGCGATGCTCAAAAACAGACTTAACAAAATTTACGTACTTCAGAGGCATTCCACAATATCGCCGGACTCTCCACAAAATTCTCCGGTGCACACTATCAAAGGCTTTTTCATAGTCTACAAATGCCATTAAAAGTGAATTTCTATATTCTACACATTGCTGTACATGTTGTGAAATGTTGATATTAATAACTTAATGAATAATAAAAATTTTAATTACATATTTAGAGGTATATGGTGTTCCGCTCTCGTTGACATTGCCTGAATATTCAAATTATTTCTTGTTGAACAGATCATAGGGGGGCGGCTGGGGGGATAACGAAAATCACGTTTTAAGACGCGAAACCAAAAGATTACATCAAAAGAGATTTTAAACGAGAGATTATGATTGTATCTCTACTCCACATGTGTTAATTGATGATATTTTATGGAAAATTTATATAAAGTTGTGCTGATGAAATAAAATAAATAATTGATATAATTCAATACGAAATAAAAATAAATTCTCTTGAGCTTGAGTGAATTTCTTTACAAAATATTATTTTGTTCGTAAAGAAATATAATTTTTCTTACATCACTAGATCCAAAAAAGTCTCTTTCTATTAATATGCATTCCTTTCTTAATGAATCTAAATGTCACAACTAAACGGGAAGAGGGTTACTAAACTTTACTAGATCATAGATCTGCCTTCCATGGCTATTTTACAAAGCTCTGAAAAGCTTACAACGGCTAGACCCTTAACCCGATGAAAATAAAATATACATATTTCAAGGCTTAAATGCCACTCATGGATGGCAGACAGAGGGAAAAGTGACATTTCATTAGCTAACAGGAAAATTGCCTTAGAGACTGACCACTCATGGATGGCAGAGACAAGGGAAAGTGACATTGCATTAGCTAACAGGGAAATTGCCTTAGAGCCTGACCACTCATGGATGGCAGAGACAAGGGAAAGTGACATTGCATTAGCTAACAGGGAACTTGCCTTAGAGCCTGACCACTCATGGATGGCAGAGACAAGGGAAAGTGACATTGCATTAGCTAACAGGGAAATTGCCTTAGAGCCTGACCACTCATGGATGGCAGAGACAAGGGAAAGTGACATTGCATTAGCTAACAGGGAAATTGCCTTAGAGCCTGACCACTCATGGATGGCAGAGACAAGGGAAAGTGACATTGCATTAGCTAACAGGGAAATTGCCTTAGAGCCTGACCACTCATGGATGGCAGAGACAAGGGAAAGTGACATTGCATTAGCTAACAGGGAAATTGCCTTAGAGCCTGACCACTCATGGATGGCAGAGACAAGGGAAAGTGACATTGCATTAGCTAACAGGGAAATTGCCATAGAGCCTGACCACTCATGGATGGCAGAGACAAGGGAAAGTGACATTGCATTAGCTAACAGGAAAATTGCCATAGAGCCTGACCACTCATGGATGGCAGAGACAAGGGAAAGTGACATTGCATTAGCTAACAGGAAAATTGCCTTAGAGCCTGACCACTCATGGATGGCAGAGACAAGGGAAAGTGACACTGCACTAGCTAACAGGGAAATTGCCTTAGAGCCTGACCACTCATGGATGGCAGAGACAAGGGAAAGTGACACTGCACTAGCTAACAGGGAAATTGCCTTAGAGCCTGACCACTCATGGATGGCAGAGACAAGGGAAAGTGACATTGCACTAGCTAACAGGGAAATTGCCTTAGAGCCTGACCACTCATGGATGGCAGAGACAAGGGAAAGTGACACTGCACTAGCTAACAGGCCAATGCCTTAGAGCCTGACCATATGTCAAATGGCCAGTGCCAAAGCCCCACTCCACCCAAGATAGGACCAGGGAGTGCCAGGTAATGGCTGCTGATGACTCAGCAGGTAGACCTATAGGCTGCCCCAACCGCCATCCTTATCTTACAAGGATGGTGAGGCTGCAGCGACAGAAAGAACTAACGACTTTGAGCGGGACTCGAACCCCAGACTGGCAATCACCAGGCAAGGACGTTACCAATAAGGCCAAAACAGCATATAGTTACCATTTAGTGGTGTCAGAAGGTTGTAGAGAATAAACTTAACTGCCCAGTTACTAGCACATATGGTAAATTAAATATGCCAAGTGTTATTTATTTCTTATTAACAAACAAATGTTATAGTCCACACTCTGCCTCTCCTAGCTTTTAACCAAGCTATTTTTCTTTTTCTATCTGAGCATGACAAAGAACCTGATATGACAGATATAGCATTCCCTTTCATCTGTCATTATACCTCTCCTAATATCTTCAGAAACTCCATGCATTTTCATCAATATTTTTCATGATATTCGCACCTCTATTAATTTCACTTTGATCTGCAACACTTCCATTGAAACATCAATGAATGTTAATAAGCTACGAAATTGAACTAGCCAATACAAGATACCATCATTGATACTGACATCTAATAAAAATATGACACGATCTACACCATTCATAATCACGCACTCTGTCCGAGCAACAATATTCAGTTTTATAATTCTGAGAAAAAAATATTAGTTACTCCTCATCAAGTATTCTCAAATTTTCTCGAAAAGCAACCACAACAAGAAGTTATTGAGGATAAAATTCCCATTTGCCAAACTTACATTATTACACAAAATTCATCATTATGGGTTAAAAATTAAAGTAATCAATACCATTGAAAACACTTACATTTATTATTCGGTGGAATTTCAAAAGTTCAAACTTACGGTGAATGTTTTTATGTCGAACAGACTCGCTTGATAGTTTATATATGAAAGTTGACAGTGTTGTTACTGAACTTGAAATATTTTAAATCAATTGTTCATCACTTCCTTTTAATTCCTTTAATTTTTGGTTTCCTTTCCTCACAGGGCTATTTTCCCTGTTGGAGCCCTTGGCCTTATAGCATCCTGCTTTTCTAACTACGGTTGTAGCTGAGCCAATAACAATAATAATAATAATAACAACAACAACAAAAACAATAATAATAATAATAATAATAATAATAATAATAATAATACGTAACCAGACATTTCGTGTTACATATTTTAGAAAAAAGTAAACAGCATTATCTTTTATACTCCAAAAGAGGACTAAGGGATTCTAGAATAAAAATATGAATGATTTTGACACTATTATTCTATCAACAATTCTATGATTCTAATGTTATAAAAAAAACAAGGTTTCTAGCACCTATTTTCTATAAACATACTAGAGAACCATTTTCTGTTGTTTATACGGGTAAGGGATAAAATATTTTCTTTGTGATCTTACAATTGTGATAATAAGCACACACACACACACACACACACACACACACACACATATATATATATATATATATATATATATATATATATATATATATATATATATATATATATATACACACACATTTATCATCATCATCTCCTCCTATGCCTATTGACGCAAAGGGCATCGGTTAGACTTCCCCAGCCGTCTCTATCCTGAGCTTTTAATTCAATCCTGCTCCACTCATCATCTCCCACTTCACGCTTAATAGCTTCATAGTTTTCAGCCATGTAGGCCTGGGTCTTCCAACTCTTCTAGTGCTTTGAGAAGACCAGTTGAAAGTTTAGTGAACTAACCCCTCACCATAATCTCATCCACATATGGACCTCGAGTAATCTTTCATATAGTTTCATTTCTAATCCTGTAATGCCATTTACTTCCCAATTTTCTTCTGAGGGATTTGATCTCAAATCTACTAAATCTATTGGAGATTGTTTCATTGTTATAACAAGACTTGCGTCCACACAGTAACACCAATCTCACTAAACATGTATATATATATATATATATATATATATATATATATATATATATATATATATATATATATATATATATATATATATATTCCGGAGATATATGAAGGTTAATTGCCTTTTTCACTTAAGCCTACTCAAGACCCTAAATACTATCCCTGTGATACTGCAATATTAAATCTATTCCATCTAATATCGTCATTTACAGATATCAAAATAATAATAAATTAAACAAACGTACGACAAAAACTGCTCTACCAAATCTTCTTCGTAAGAAATCTCCTCTTAATTTCAATTCAGTAGTGAACAAAAAGAATTACAATCTTTGAGGCTGTATCTGCTAGATTAACTTTGTTAATTCTTCCTAAACATGAATATTAATATCATAATATCCCCTCCTGTGACGAGACAACACGGTAATCTTCATCACATTTGAAAACATTAGCATCATAAATTATTCTGTAAAGATTTCTAAAAGAAAAAAATAAATAAATTAGTAAATAATTGTCATTGTTAAAAAGAATGACTGAAGTTAGTATTATAAAAACGGAAAGAGTAATGTATAATCTGATATACATTCTAACGCCTCTCCAATTGAAGATTTAGTTTTAAAAATGCACGGGGTAATTAAGAACAATTTTATTATATACAAAGATACTTGGTAGTAAAAATTAATTACTATGAATGTTATTAAATGGAAACTAAAGCATTGAATAATCAAATATAAATACTTTAAGCAAGTTCTTATATGCAACTATTTACATAAAATATACACCAGTAACCACTGCTGTAAAGGAAATTTAAATATTTTTCCTTAGATATTCTATTAATATTACCCTTATTGCTACTAGCTATTTGGAAATGCAGGATGCTATAAGCCCAAAGACTCCAACATTGAAAATAACTCACTGAGGAAAGGAAATAAGGAAACAGATGGAATAATGTGCCCGAGTTTATCCTCAAGCAGGAGAACTCTAACCCAAGACGGTGGAAGATCGTGGTACAGAAGATATCATCATCATTAGTAATACTTTCTAAGCTACAAACCTAGTTGAAAAAGCAGGATGCTATACGCCCAAGGGCTCCAACAGGGAAAATAGCCTAGAGAGGAAAAGAAATATGGAAATAAAAAAACTAACCGATAATTAATTAACAATAAATAAAAATATTTTAAGAGCAGAAGCAACATTAAAATAAAACTTTCATATATAAATATAAAAACTGTAAAAAAAAAGAAGAGGAAGAGAACTAAGATAGAATAGTGTGCCCGAGTGTACCCTCAAGTAAGAGAACTCTAACCCAAGACAGTGAAAGACCGTGGTACAGAGGATATGACAACACCAAAGGCTAGAGAACAATTGTTTAATTTTGGAGTGGTGTTCTCCTAAAAGAGCTGCTTACCATATCTAAAGTCTTTTCTACCTTTATCAAGGGGAAAGTAGCCATAGAACAATTACAGTGTAGTAGTTAACCCCTTGGGTGAAGAAGAATGGAAAGAATAGGCCAGACTATTCGGTGTACGTGTAGGCAAAGGGAAAGTGAACCGTAACCAGAAAGAAGGATCTACAATGTAGTACTGTCTGGCCCTAATAACTCTAGCGGTATGGCCATATGGCCATCATTTAGGATTATACAAAATGGCTGCCCTGAAAAAATGTTTTCATTAATACCTGAGCTTCCAAGTAAACTAGAGTTTTTACTTCGACAGGAAACGAGAGCTGAACAATTACAGTAGTGAACCCCTTGGGTGAAGAAGAGTGGAAAAGTTTCCTTTCAGGGCAACAGGAATTGAGAGCAATCTTAAAAGCCAATTAATCTAGAACGGTTCCTTCATCTGCTTTCAGTTAAAAACGTAAAATTCATTCCTCTTTCAGAAATCTGAAATAAAAGACACCAGTTTCCCACATCTATGCTTCAATTACTTTATCTTCTCTAGCAAGGTCTTTCATCTCAATTCTTTAATCTCGCTGGCCTTTGATCTCACGGCAAATCGGCAAATCAATTAACAACGTCTTTGCGGAAAGGAAAAGAAATTTTTTTTTTTTTGCAAATGAAACTGTAAATGGCGTCTTATTTTTTTTTTGAATATGTAAATGCTGGAAATTTTCACTTCGAAAGCGGTATATAATCATGTATAAAAGAAAATAATGATAGCCATGTTAAATGAAATGTAAAATATTTTAATGAAATGAGCATTTTTCAAAGATCGAAATAATTGAAAGGGTTTTCATAACGACAGTTCACATATACAGCATAAAATTTTTTTTTCGTTTTAATTAAGTATTAATAAACTACGGTTAAAATTCTAGCCTATCATATCTTAATTAAGGGGATTTGCTCTTATCATATTGTTGATCATATGGTAAATATGCCATTTTAATCGTGTAATGTTTTGTGAATTTTATCATGAGATATTTTTCCTTTGAATTTACATTTGATTATAAAATCCTACAATTCCATTTTCAATTGTTCGGACATTCGTTGTATTAGTAATAGTAATGATGATGATAACAATAAAAAATAACAAGTAGTTTTTCAGTAAAGTTGCTAACAAACAAACAAAAAGAAAAAAAAAATCTAATAAAAACAATAATCCTAGCACACCAAAATTTCAAATATTAAAAAATAGAATGTTCCATTTGAATTATAGATACAAATTAAAAAAATATATATGGTAAATTTCAAATATTAAAAAAAATATTCCAATTGTATTATAGATACATCAAATAAAATAAATGGAAATTTCGAATATAAAAAAAAATCCTTTTCAATTAGATACATCAAATAAAAAAATCAAACTCTCAAATAAATCGATAATATATTTAGCATAACTAATACAGCAAATAGAAAGAGGGCGTTTACTCCAATGATTCACTTTACGAGGGCAGTACCGTCATCCAGAATCTAAATCAAATGGTTTGGTCTCTAAAAGGACAAGTAGACAACAAACGACATTGTAGATATTGAGGAATAAATGACAGAGTTAATTGCAGCACAAGATAAAAGGTAAAGCGACCCGTTTTCATTCCCACTCTCTAATTGCGTAATTACTCCAACCTCTCTCTTACTTCGAAATTGCATTTGTTTGAAAATAATGACGGCCAATTAGAACGACAGAACACTCTCGAACAAAAGCTATCACATCAACTTTACAACTTTGTACTTTGTTCCTACATGGTGAAGTGAAATAGTTACCATAAAAGCTATCACATCAACTTTACAACTTTGTACTTTGTTCCTACAAGGTAAAGTGGAATAGTTATCATAAAAGCTATCACATCAACTTTACAACTATGTACTTTGTTCCTACAAGTTAAAGTGGAATAGATATCATAAAAGCTATCACATCAACTTTACAACTTTGTACTTTGTTCCTACAAGTTAAAGTGGAATAGATATCATAAAAGCTATCACATCAACTTTACAACTTTGTACTTTGTTCCTACATGGTGAAGTGGAATAGTTACCATAAAAGCTATCACTTCAACTTTACAACTTTGTACTTTGTTCCTACATGGTGAAGTGGAATAGATATCATAAAAGCTATCACATCAACTTTACAACTTTGTACTTTGTTCCTACATGGTGAAGTGGAATAGTTACCATAAAAGCTATCACATCAACTTTACAACTTTGTACTTTGTTCCTACAAGGTAAAGTGGAATAGATATCATAAAAGCTATCACATCAACTTTACAACTTTGTACTTTGTTCCTACAAGTTAAAGTGGAATAGATATCATAAAAGCTATCACATTAACTTTACAACTTTGTACTTTGTTCCTACATGGTGAAGTGGAATAGTTACCATAAAAGCTATCACATCAACTTTACAACTTTGTACTTTGTTCCTACACGGTGAAGTGGAATAGTTACCATAAAAGCTATCACATCAACTTTACAACTTTGTACTTTGTTCCTACATGGTGAAGTGGAATAGTTACCATAAAAGCTATCACATCAACTTTACAACTATGTACTTTGACCCTACAAGTTAAAGTGGAATAGATATCATAAAAGCTATCACATCAATTTTACAACTTTGTACTTTGTTCCTACAAGGTAAAATGGAACAGTTAATAACTAATATTCTATATCATTTATTAGAATGTCAAAAGAGATTTGGAATTTAGTGATAAGAAATGATAATTGTTAAGCCTTCCTTTATATAATAAAAAATAAAGCCTGGATCTTAGGTAAAATGGCTTAGAAACTATTAATCTTATAGTTTGCAAATAGTATAAGAGATGCAATAATTTCTCATGTAAAGTTAATTGAATAAATGAACAATCATTGAAAAAATACCTAAAGAAATTAAGCATGTCAGAGTGGCACGCCGAAGAAATACACTAGGAAAAGATATGAAATAATTCTGTCAACAAAGGAAATGAGAGGTACAGTATCGGGCATAGCCCTCCTTCCGCCTCCATCACACAAAGGAAAAAAAAAAATAATGCATTGAGTTAAGAAAACATGGTGAAAACATTAAGGGATGCAGTGCACCGAAGTTGACAAGGTTGAGAGGGAAAATTCTGCACCCAAAAAATGATTTATGAATAAATATCTTTTCCAGTGGATTGTAAAGAACGCTTTTTCGCCAGTGTTACAAAAACGAGACGAGTCTGGAAATAAAGATTGTTTAGAGAGAAAGAAAAAATCAGAGGAAAAAATCAAGATAAAAGGAGGAAGCCGGAGAATAAAATGAAGAAATCTTAAAAGAAGAGTCACGAAATCGTGAAAGCGTCGATTGTGGAGAAAAATGGAGCGATCGCAGAATGCAAAAGGCTGACGAAGTTAATCATAGCATCGACTGAAAGGACTATTCGTCAAACTAGAATACTTCAGAGAAAAATGATGTAAAGGATGAAAGTGTTTCGTTCGAATGGAAGCAGGAAGAGATATTAGAACGAAATTGAGCGGGCATGATTCCGGGATACACCGCTAACAAGTTATGATTGTCTTCATATTCAACTGATATTGAATTATACGGTTTCGGATATGGACAGACAATGGTCTCGATTACAAATTTCTCTGGCTGCTTTTCAATTGTAATTCAGTTTATTTCGGCCTCGAATTGAACGATGTGAATGAGAAAAAGAGTATTACCTAGAATACTTTAATATAATTTACACTTGTGTTTCAGAGTTAATCAAATAAATCTCAGTAGGTGATTTACTACCTTAGTCAGAATCACTGTGTTTGGATTTCAACTTTCGTTGGTTTTTTTTGTGGAGGGTAAGAAAACTAAATATTTCTGAAAACCTTAAAGTTTAACCAGGCAGAAAAACAATTTGTTTCAATTTGTCCATAACTCCACTTGGCCATCATTTAGGATTTTTAATATCTGAGCTTCTATATAAACTAGAGTTTTTACTTTGACACCAAACGAGAACTTTTATTTTGACAGCAATGTCCCTTGACTGGTGAACGCCTGACTGGGATTCGAGTCCCGCTAAAACTCGTTAGTTTCTTTGGTCGCTGCTACCTCACCATCCTTGTGAGCTAAGGATAGGGTGTTTGGGAGAGCCTTTAGGTCTTTCTGCTGAGTCATCAGCAGCCATTTCATGGCCCTCCTTAGTCCTAGCTTGGGTGAAGAGAGGGCTTGGGAGCTGATCATATGTAAATATGGTCAGTCTCTAAGGTATTGTCCTGCTAAATGTCACTCTCCCTTGCCTCTCCCATTCATGAGCGGCCTTTAAACCTTTACACTACCATTTTCAAGACCAAGGAATCCAATGTACATAGTTTAAGATGTGCTGAGATATTTGTCACAGCAGTTCATGGAGTCAAAAAGAGCAAAGGCTTTGTCAGCTTTCCATTAGTTCACTGGCGCTGACAATACAGGACGATTCTATTGTATAGACAAAGCATCCTGGCTTCACTTCCACATAAAGGCATATAGAGAAGTTATAAGTTTTCCACAGATCCTTCCAACAGAGGAACATGTGACCGAAAATATGCTGGCCACTCTGGCTAGCTATGTCTGTGTAGCATACTCTCAAAAAGGCATCTATTGTACATCAAGACTATCTCATAACTGCGATGGCATCTATACAAGCATACACTGTTAAAAAAACATACGTAATTTTAATCGAGAAATCTCCGTAAGAATATACTGTTCTCAACCGTATTTCAGTAAAATAAAGGCGACCGTAATTATAACCCTACTTAGTTAATATCCTTTACGGGTTGGTGACGGTAATATTACACCTTTATGTCAATATATCCGTTTCTAAAACGGTAAAAATCCTGAAATAAATTTTGCCAGATATTTACTGTTTTTAATGCAAATTCTTAACAGTGATATATATGGTAGAAAGTTACAAGCAACATCCTACCCCTGTAGCTCTGAGACATGACCTTAGAATCCTTATCCAAGCCACAATGTGGGGACAGGCCATCATTACTCTGCAAGATCCTCAGTTGGATTCACTGCATAATGGCTATGACAAGGAGTGCGATGACCAGTCGAATCCAACCCCGACACATACCCTTCTAGCTCCAAAGGCCATCATTGAGATTTTTAGTTGATATTACAAAACCCATTTCTTCTCTCAGATGCTCTTGCTGAACAAAGAACTTATGCTGCACTGATCTTTGCCAATGCGGCAGTGTCAGAATAAAGATGCACTGAAAATGTACGAAAAAGATTATGACAATCAAGGTGATGAAATGAACATACGTCTTGGTTGCCTAAAAGATAAAACATTTTTGATTCTTAATGGTCATTAATTTAATGGAACGCTCATGCCTGATCACTTGTAAAACATTCAATAAAACTGAAATGTTGCGTAGTTTTTTAATCCAGCAATGTAAGCAGATAGATAATAAGTACATCTTGCTGTTGTTCAGCTTTTATACAAAAGTATATGGTGCTGATCTCACATTCTCAGCTTCCATGGTTTGCATCCAGCCTAGAACTACGAATCGACATGTGACTTGGCACCAGAATCAGATGGCGATCAATATAGATGGCGATCAATATAAAGTGTATGGGGC
>NC_090745.1:124884386-124889386 GCF_036898095.1 Palaemon carinicauda | reverse complement strand
ATTCTAATACTGTGTTTTGATATCAATCTTTCATACGATAGCGAGAACATTATCGTGATATATTGGGTTAATAATGGCTTGCAATTATTCCGAAGCAGATATGAACGATATATTGCTACTTTAGTTCATTGTGATCGTCTTCCACTCACATAAAATGTTTATTTTTATTTATTATGTCCCCTCATGGATTCACTCTGAATGTTTTTAAGATTATTATTATTATTATTATTATTATTATTATTATTATTATTATTATTATTACTTGCTAAGCTACGACCCTAGTTGAAAAAGCAGGATTCTATAAGCCCAGGGGCTCCAACAGGGAAAATAGCAAAGATAGTAGTACTGAGTACTGAGACACTATCTTCCACCCTTAAATTTAAGACGTCCTTTGATTCCATGTTTCCCGTCAGGTGGCGCTCTAACGTGCACAAATAAAGTGTTATAATAAACAACCATGACGTTCTGGAATGATCATTCCACTGGAAGATCACAAGAAATTCTAGAAAGGGAAATAGGCGTAGATGCAATAATCATGTTGATAAACTACAATTATGCCGAAATGCTGTAGAGTCGCATTGGATTAATTGGGAAGACAAGAATAAAGCCAGAAGGCTTCTATGACTACCTTGGATCTATCTGTCCCTTAAATAATTAACTATCCATACATTTCTGACTAGTATCACAAGCCAGTCAGAACTTCACTCTTCTAATTATCAGCTACTAACGAACAGTACATATTCCGACATTCCACTCCAATTACTGATACTAGGCAATGATAGAAACTGTTGTTCAGATGGAGAATTGCTTAGAATGATGTAAAAGGAATACTTAATTGCTTAAAATTCAATAATGATAGTTAAATGTTTATATAGGAGATACTTATTCTAATGTTGTTACTCTTAAAATATTTCATTTTTAATTTTTTCCTTTCCTCACTGAGCTATTTTCCCTGTTGGAGCACTTGGGCTTATAGCATCTAGCTTTTCCAACTAGGATTGTAGCTTCGCAAGTAATAATAATAATAATAATAATAATAATAATAATAATAATAATAATAATAATAATAATAATGAGGATTACCAAACTCCCTTTTCATTTGTTAAATTTGAATGCTAAAGAAAAAATAAGCGATTGAATGAATGGATGAATATTATTAATTATACCGTCCACATGTGTAATACAACGTATAATAACCTTGTTTACTAAAAGCCTCGAGACCTCTTGCTTGTTAGTAATGCATTCCTTATTTTGCATGCAACCTCACCTTTGAAGCAGCACTGAAAGGTATCGCTAAATTCAAAGCATAATTGCAGGCGACCAATTAAAAACATTTTACTGCCACACTATTTCATAATTCATCAATTCGAATCTATTTGGTATTCTACCTATTATTTCATCACTCCACAAACCATCTCTCACCAGTATTCATTACTCGGTACAGTTGTGGTGGCCGATGTGGTAACGTCCCTGACTGGTGAACGCCAGATTTGGGTTCGAGTTACCCTCAAACTCGTTAATTCCTTTGGTCGCTGTAACCACACCATCCTTGGCAGCTAAGGATGTATATATACATATATGTATATATATATATATATAAATAAATATATATATATATATATATATATATATATATATATATATATATATATATATATATATATGCACATATAGATAGATCTATATATATAAATATATATATATATATATATATATATATATATATATATATATATATATATATATATATATATATAGAAATATATATATACATATATATACATATATATATAGAATATATATATAAATATATATATATATATATATATATATATATATATATATCTATATATATACATATATATATATATATATATATATATATATATATATATATATATATATATATATATATATATGTATATATATATATACACACACACGTTTACCATATCAGAAGAGCTGTCTTATCATATCTCAAACACAACAATGGGGTATTTTCAATAAGGATCTATTCACTCCTTAACTGGGCGTAAGCTGACAGGCACCTGACCTACACATACGCTACCTTGACCTGACCGCCTCCTGCTTATGAATTCTCATAGGTCAGTATAGTCTCCAGTAGCACAGTTGCAATGCAATCTCACCTCTTAGACTGGCAGTATCTTATTTCATATGGTCGATATGTTCAAGGACTTTAGAATAAGTAACTTGGCAGTAGTGGAGCCCTTATGGAAGAGGGTACACAAAATCAAAGTGAAAATAGGAAAAATATTGAGTGAAAAAAAAACATAAGGAGTATGTTTTACGAAATATAAAGAATGTCTGAACTATAGAATAATAATTGAGGAACGTCGAAACACCACTTCAATTGGTTGAGAAGTTTCCTTAAAGAAGATGTCAGCAAAACAAACACTATCTTTTGTGAGGTCATAACAACGAAGGAAGTATTTAGTTTAGTGTTCCAAAAGTAATCACAGGTTTTACAAATTGACATCACTATAATAAGAGTAGAATTTCTTAGTATTATGAAACTGGTTTTTTATGTAATTTTTGTTTCATGTAATAAGAAAAATTATTCCTTCTAATTTCAAAAAACCTATTTGCATTTTATTTTGCATTTTGAAATCGAGCTTAAATAATATACGTTGGGACACCCGACTTAAATTGACCCTTTCACGTGCCATGCAAAGAGTCAAAGGATTAAAAAATAAAAATAATAATTTTAATATTAATTATAATTATTTTATTTAATGATAATTCTAATAATTTTAACCATTTTAATAACTATACCCTTAATAATTTAATAATAATAAATTCTAATAACCCTAATAATAATTCTAAAAATAATTCTGTATAAAGTAGGAAATTACGTTCGTTTCGAAAAGAATTTATTATTACACGCAGTTAATCAAATTGGTACCCCGTCAGGTAATACACTTTGCTCTATGAAATAAAATGCAGTGTTACTGGCTTTGATTAAAATTTCACATTTCAGTATGTACAATCAGTTAAAATTATATAAGTTCACTATTAAGATATGCTTTGTGAATCTAAATTAAAAAGTCTTACGAATAAGTTTCCTGGATTTTAAAATAACTTTAGATTTCATGCATTTAATCACGATAGTAATATGCTCTATTAAACATTACTTTACATATCAAATCTAGATAGACAAAAAAAAATGAATGCAAGTTTGAAAAAATTAAATTAAATAGTCATACGAATATGTTTACTGGATTTTCAAATAATTTGAGATTGCAAGCAATTAATCACAACTGTATATTCTCAATTAGAAATTTCTTTACAACTCAAATCTAGATAAAAAAGAATTAAAGTGAGGTTGAAAAGTGTTTTAAGTATCTTGAGGCAGACTAACGTGCTTCAGGTAAAATTACTTTATCAAATATTCAGGTATTGTTTATAAACGAATCAAATGAAATAGGTGATGTATTTTTTTCAGATACCTGGCATAGGAGGTAACGCTAAAATTCGATGTTTTAAAGAAAGAAAATTTTCAGGAACAGTGTACTTGAGCTCTCCTCAGGGCACCCTAAGAGAGGCGTGCATAGTGGCCTTAATTACTGTCATTAACCTAATTGACAGCATGGTTTCACTTTGGTTTATGCAATTAAACCTTAGTTGAACCTTTAGATCTTGCTGATATATATATATATATATATATATATATATATATATATATATATATATATATATATATATATATATATATATATATATACACACACATAAACAACAAATGTAGCGGTTTCTAGTTCACTGCAGGACAAAGTCATCAGACATTTCCTTAGTCATGACTGGGATTTGGTCATTTTAATTTCATTGCTGTGCCAGTGCGAACTAGTGATGATGGGAGGCGTTTGTCTGATCATTCAAAGTAAACTAATCTAGTATGGGTGTCCCTAACTAGTACAGCTTTACTGATCATACCGATATTTATATACAATAATATATATATATATATATATATATATATATATATATATATATATATATAAACACACACATATATATATATAGAAACAACAACAAATGCAACTATTTCTATTCCACTGAAGGACAAAGGACTCAGCCAATTCATGTATGGGGTTTGGCCGGTTTTCATCGTCATGCTGGCCAGTGCAGATTGGTGGCGGTGGGATATTTTCGTTCCATCGCTTACGGCATACCAACCTAATAGAGGTGGCCTCGACTAGTACAGATTTGCTGATCGTGACGGTCCGCAAGAACTTTCACCACTTTAAGGTATCGCTACTCAAAGGGGATAAATAAATTTATATATATATATATATATATATATATATATATATATATATATATATATATATATTCAAAATAAGTGTGGATGGAGAGAGATAAGTACCTATGATTAAGCAGTTAAAATTATAAATGTTTAATGTTTATAAAGTTGTTATTATCAGTTATTAATCCCGAATTAAGGAAAACAGTTTAATGTTGAACGTGTATTCAAAAGCTAATTGAAACTACAGTTGCTAAAAGTTGCAGCAATAAAATATACCGCGTCAGATCAGCCCAGAATTTTCCTTTGTGGGTATTTGTGTCATAAATTTTTTACAATTTTTTTCTACCATAAGGAATTTTGATAAAATTTTGCTGCCTCAAGAGATTTGTCAACAATCTTCAATCTTTTTCTGGGATTTTTATGATGCAAAATAAGTGAATGAAATAATAAACTATAAGAGCAAAATATACCTTTTCCACTTGGCGTCAGTGACCTTAGATGTCAGAATGCCATATAATTCATAATCAATCAATCAATCTTCAAGGTGAGTGAGGGCCGACAAGAGGGCCATATTCTCATGGTCTTCAGCAATTTTTCTCAATACATAAATAAATAAACATACACATACACACACATATATATAACATATATATTTGGTATATATATATTATATATATATATATATATATATATATATATATATATATATATATATGCATACATACATACATATACA
>NC_090745.1:124869386-124881886 GCF_036898095.1 Palaemon carinicauda | reverse complement strand
ATTAATTATTTATCATTATTATTATCATTATTATTATTATTATCATTATTACTAGCTAACTACAACCCTAGTTGGAAAAGCAAGATGCTAAAAGCCCAAGGGCTCCAACAGGGAAAAATAACCCAGTGAAGAAAGGAAATAAGGAAATAAATAAACGATATAAGAAATAATGAACAATTGAAGTAAAATATTTTAAAAACATTAACAACATTAAAAGATATTTCACATATGAACTATAAAAGGACTTATGACATTCTGTTAAACATAAAAACATTTGCTGCAGGTTTTAACTAGTGAAGTTCTACTGATTCAACTAGCCAATTAGGAAGATCATTACATGACATATCTCAAAGCAATTCTCCTTACAAGGGAAAATCAAATGTCTTAAAAACGAAACTTGAAGCTCTGTAATATCCAGCGTTTGGTTCAAGTAGGCTTTCAAGAATCTGCTCATAATATTTTGTCTGACATTGCAGTTGTCTTTTCTGTGTCGCTTCAGGGTAATGAGAATATCAAAATGTCGTGACATATCAAGCGATTTTCCTTACAGACAGTCTGCTTTTCTGGGATACAGATATCAGAAAATGATAGGAAATATGTTACTGACATGTAAGACAGAAGACGAGGCATTACTCTCTCCTTTCTCAATACTGAAATCTCTCGTATTACTAAAAGCAAGAAATATAAATGCAAATATTAAAATAGTGCAAATTATATTGAAATAAATATATGATATGAAAAGAGAAGAGACAGCCAGAATTAAGAAAAAAAAAGTTTCGAGACCACTGGCGGGCTTAAAGCCAAAACGAAAAAAAATATACCACTGAACTTTAAAAGACAGAAATCTCCCGTAGTACTGAAAATAAGAAACATAAATAAAAATAAATATAGAGAAATAAATATATGATATGAAAAGAGACAGTCAGAATTAAGAAAGAAAAAAGTTCGAGACCAGTAGCGGACTTGAAGTTGAAACGAAAAAAGTATACCAGTGAACTTTAAAAGACTGAAATCTCTCGTTTATTTTACTGAAAATAAGAAACAAATGAAAAGAGAGCAAATTACAGAGAAATAAATATATGATATGAAAAGAGACGGCTAAAATTAAGAAAGAAAAAATTCGAGTGAACTTGATAAGACTGAAATCTCTCGTATTATTGAAAATAAGAAACATATATCAAAATAGTACAAAATATAGTGAATAAATATACGATATGAAAACCGATAGCAAAAATTCAGAAAAAAAAAAAGTTCGAGACTACTAGCGGACTTGAAGCCAAAACGGAAAAAGTATACCAGTGAACTTGAAAAGAACATTTTAAGACACCCAATGAAATTCCTAGTGTTCTCATTCCTTCGTCACTTAACTGTCCAAAATAATCATCATCATAAGCCTATTAGCAGACACAAAGACTTTCAAATTCATCAATAGCTTAATATATACTTTAGATATATTCGTACATATATTTCTATGTTTGTGTATAAGTGTGTACATGTGTTTTTCACAAGGCTTTATACGTAAACTTATATAAATTGTCCTTCGTTTTGTTCGTATGTTTCATTAATATCTTTGGAAAAGATAAGAAAAAAAATTCTTATTATCTAGTAGGTAATAATTTCAATAAAAATAATTATCATCATCATCATCATCTCCCCCGACGCCTATTAAAGGAAAGGGCCTCGGTTAGATTTCACCCTATTGTAGAAGCTGTGTAGCCAGTGCAACTCAAAGATTTATTTTAATGTTGTTACTGTTCTCAAAATGTTCTATTTATATCCTTTTTAACTTTCCTCATTGGGCTATTTTCCTAGGTAGAGCCCTTGTGCTTATAGCATCTTGCATTTCCAACTAGGGTTGTAGCTTAGCAAGTAGTAATAATAATAATATTAATAATAATAATAATAATAATAATAATAATAATGGTGTACAGGTTTAAAGGCCACTCATGAATGGCAGAGCCAAGGTAGGGGGGGGGGAGGCAACGGCTGCTGATGACTCAGCAGATAGACACATAAGCTCCCCCAAACCCTAAATCCCTAGCTCACAAGGATGGCAAGATTGCAGCGACCAAAGAAACAAACGAGTTTGAGGGGGACTTGAACCCCAATCTGGCGTTGACCAGTCAGGGACGTTACCACATCGGCTACCACAACCACAGTTGGTGAATTTATCTTTCGGGAAGTAAGTGAGAGAATTGGAAACATTCTCGCTTACTAAACCGAACACCAAAATGGGACTGCAGTTCTTTAAGCTAACGGGATGGTGGCCGTTGTTGAGCGCCTAAAGGAAGGAAAATTCGGTGAGAAAACAGTTGCCGAGGCAAGAATACAAGTTAAAGGGGGAGAGAGAGAGAGAGAGAGAGAGAGAGAGAGAGAGAGAGAGAGAGAGAGAGAGAGAGAGAGAGAGAGAGAGAGAATTTTCTAGACAATTAGGTCCTCATCTACACTTTAAGAGGATTTCTAATAAAGGTCTTCATGGTGTACACAAAAAACGAGAGAGAGAGAGAGAGAGAGAGAGAGAGAGAGAGAGAGAGAGAGAGAGAGAGAGAGAGAGAGAGAGAGAATTTTCTAAATACTCAAGTCCTTGTTCACACTTCAGAGAATTTTTGATAAATGTCTTCATGGTATACACAAAAACTATTTTGTTAAAGTTTGTATAGTTTATATAGGAAATATCTATCTTAATGTTCTTAAAATATTTTATTTTTCCTTGTTTCCTTTCCTCACTGGGCTAATTTCCCTGCTGGGGCCCCTGGGCTTATAGCATCTTGCTTTTCCAACTAGGGTTATAGCTTAGGAAGTAATAATAATAATAATAATAATAATAATAATAATTGCTTTGCAAATGCACATCAGGCTTTGGCAAACATCCACTATAAAACAAAGTCTCAACAGTAAATACAATAAACGTCTATACAAATTGTTTTTGTGGGTAAAACTGTATCCCAATTCAGAATGTTCTGTTGCTCGTTATTTTGAAGGTCACATATTCTCAAGATTTTCAATGATTTTATCTTTATCTTAAACTCAATAGCTTTGAAAGAACAGAGAAAGATTTTATTCAGCGTTGAAACAACCACTCAAAGACACGATTTAAAAAAAGGGTTTTGCTTGCTTTGCTGGAAACAAAATTTGTATGGTATACATAGAAATAAATGGATACGACCGAATTGATGGCAATCCAATGTAAAGTGTGCCTAAGATGTTTGGTGTAGAAAGATATTTTTTAAAAGATATTGAAATGTGATGCAAGAAAAATAATGACAGATTCTGCTAAGGAGAAAATAATTGGCTTGATATGGTGTAGTGGGTTGACAACAATTATTCCTTGTAACATTTATCTTAATTAATCGCTTAGTGATTGGAATGATACAACAAGCTATAAGAGAACATCAGATTATAATTCAGAATCAGGAATAATGAAGATGTACTATTACTGTACTTCCATTCAGTTCATAGTTGATTATACACTGAAAAAAAATGCAGAGGAAAGCTCTCGCTTAATATATTTTGAAAAAAAAAAAAAATATAAAAGAAAAAAATGCAGGTTTCATGGATTCTAGAAGAAAAATCATTTTGCAATGAATGTAAATAAGCCCTATGATAAATGATGACATTGAAGTGCAAAGATAAACTTTGAATGTCTGAACGAACATCTACGAGAGAGAGATGACGATTATAAATGAAAGAAATGGAGGATAACGCTGTTGAAACAATAAACAAAAATACAGTTGTTATAAAATCAAGAAGAATGAAATGAAGGATCGAGGTCTGAGATGGTTGGTCACACAGGGAAAATCTTCAACAATTAAAAAAAAAGTATTGTGTCAAAAAAGTATTTGGAATTATGAGATGATAATCTTAAAATATAGTTTTTGAAATATATATATATATATATATATATATATATATATATATATATATATATATATATATATATATATATATATATATATATATATACAGTATATATAATACATTTTACCTAAGAACAATTCAAATCCCGTTGAAATAATAAAATGAAAACTTGAGAATAATATGTTAAAAATACTTCATTGCTCCACTTACGTAACCTTGTAAAAATGTAGATATGAAAAAAAAAATATATAATAATGTTGAAATCGAAGGAAATTAAGTACAATGTTGTTGAATATTATAATAGTGAAATATATATATTTTTTGGCCTTAGGCGCGCTGATCCGGCCTCGAGTCGTGTTTTTTTTTTAATCTTTTTTTTTATCCTATGTTTTTTTTTTGAGCTTTAGCATTTAATTTCCTGTTATCATCCTGGACGTTATTTATAAATAATTAATTATACATCCAAAGGGCTTTTAGTGATTCTGATTAAATCTCCTCAAAGATAAGATTAAAAATGACGGTGATACTATCTCAGTGGAACAAATCTAATTTAATTTTGATTCGTTTACTATTATATTAAATTAGAATTTACCAGATGAATAAACGATTTTAATTCTAATTTATTTTACTATTATTCTAAATTAGAATTTACCAAATGAATAACCGATTTTAATTCTACTTTAATTATTTATCTATTATTTTAAATTAGAATTTACCAAATGAATAGACAAGTCTAATTCTAATTCAATTATTTAACTATTATTTCAAATTAGAATTTAAAAAATGAATAAATAATTTTAATTCTACTTTAATTTTTTAAATATTTTAGATTAGAATTTACCAAATGAATAAAATATTTTAATTTTAATTTAAACATTTTACGATTATTTTAAATTGGAATTTTCAATATAAATACCCAATTTTAACCTTTATCAAAATATTTTACTATTAATTAAATCTAAAATTTACAAAATCTAAACGATTTCAATTCTAATTCAATTATCTTACTATTATCTTAGATTAGAATTAACCAAATGAATAAACGATCTTTATTCTCATTTAATTAGTTTACTATTATTTTAAATTACAATTTACAAAATGAATAAACGATTTTAATTCTAATTTGTATATTTTCCGATTATTTTAAATCAGAATTTACAAAAGGAATATACGATTTTAATTCTAATGTAAATAATTTACTATTATTTTTAATTAGAATTTACAAAATGAATATTCGATTTTAACCTTAATTAAAATATTTTACTATTATTCTAATTTAAAAATTACAAAATTAATAAACGATTTAAATTCTAATTTAATCATCTTATTATTTTAGAATAGAATTAGCCAAATGAATAAACCATTATAATTCGTATTTAATTATTTTACTATTATTTTAAATTACAATTTACAAAAGGAATAAACGATATTATTTCTTATTTAATTAATTCACAACCATCTTAAATTAGAATTTAATTTTCATTTAATCATTTTACTAATTTACCAAATGAATTTTTTTTTTTTAATACAAAATTCTCATTCCACCTAAACTTCATACATCATACCTGCATATGCTCATAAATATTCTCTCTGATGATTAAATAAAACATTTACATGAGCCAACATCAACATGCTGCTCCCTAGCTATTCCTTTTCATATTGAAGCAAAGTAAAATGCACCCTCAATATCCTCTTTCCCGTCTGGCTTATCTCTTCCAGCGGACGTAATTTCGAGAGGCAAATCAATCACTTGCATGAGATTATGTCGTGGAGATTTTAAAGGTCCGTTTCCATGGCTACCGTATTATAAGGTCAGAAAAGACGATCCAGTTATGATTTTTCTATATTCGCGATTTTTTTTCCTCATGAATGACAGAGGCAAGGGACTGTCATAATCCCCTAAAGACGGATCATACATATATATGATCAGCACCCAAGACCCCTCTCCACACAAGCTAGGACCAGGGAGGGCCAGGCAATGGCTGCTGATAATTCAGCAGGTAGACCTATAGGCTCCCCCAAACTCCCACCCCCATTCTTATCTCACAAGGATGGTGAGGTTGCAGACATTACAAAAAAACCATCAAGCTTGAGCCTGACACGAACCTAAGTCCTGCAGATCGCCAGGTAGGGACGTTTCCAATAGACCACCACAATCCATTATTTGATAAATTTTTCTAACACTACGATGATGATATGAATGACTTAACTGAATCAAATTCAATAAACACAGTTGACAGTTCCTTATAAGAGTCTGCACTTTAAAAGGGACTTGAATATTAATCAGAACAAGAAGAAAGAGTAATCAGAGATTTCAGACGTCCCCCAATGAAAATTGTCAACATTTTACATAAGTCTACGGTTCAGGTTTCCCCTCTTTCATGTGTTGACCGCGAATGAATCAACTGTATAATAAAAATCCTGGATCCAGATAGTCATCCGGATCACCGCCAAATTTAATTAATTATAAGTGTAACCATTTCTGACATATCCTGATATGTATATCTAAACTCATCCGTAACTTTTTGAGTTGATGATGGTGACAAACACACAAACAGGCAGACAGAGGCAGACATTTCGGTGCCTAAATGTCATCATATACTTTGAACTTGTTACTTCATTTCAAACTGTTTCCTTAATACAAACATTTTCAAAATATGACATACTCCACACAACCTCAGTTATGGGACTGCATTTGCTAATCTTCAAGTAGAATCAGTGAAGATAAGAATCTTCAAATAGAAAAAAAAATCATATAGCGTTAAAAATGAAGATTCTTAATCTTCAAATAAAAATAAAAATCATATAGAGGGTTAAAAATTTACGATTCTTAATATTCAAATAAAAACCATAAAGAGGGTTAAAAAAAATTCAAATGAAAATCAAAATCATAAAGAGGGTTAAAAATGAAGATTCTTAATCTTCAAGTATTAATAAAAACTATGCAGAGGGTTAAAAAAATCTTCAAATAAAAATCAAAATCATATAAAGGGTTAAAAAATTAAGATACTTAATCTTCAAACAAAAATCAAAAATCAAAGAAGATTCGATTAATATTTGATAAAGAGTCCGTCATGTCTTAAACAATCCCCACCTCCCCCCCCACCCCACCCGCCCACCCCCCACCCCCGGCGCCAAAAAAAGCGGCTCTCTAAGTTTGAGGCAAATTTGAGAGACTTCGTAATCTGGCTTCCTTCAGAGCAACACCTCATCCAACGTGAAATCCTTTTGTTGGTAAACATTAAAGCATCCTAAAATTATCCTTTTTCTGAAGAAATTTGCTCCAGCCAGCGTGTCGAGTGGAAGGCTAATTTGCATTTAAAATGTTCCTAATTCGCTGGTGCAACAGAAAGAGGTAACTTTTACAGAGTCTGTTGGCTTACTTCAAACTCCTCTTTCTTTATCATCTTTGCTTTATACCAATGCTCAATTAACTCTCTTGCTTTAAGGCGTGCTTGACAATAGGAACATATCTTAAGGGATGCTGCTCAGTTTTTAATTAAGCGTGTGTGTGCAGGAGAGAGAGAGAGAGAGAGAGAGAGAGAGAGAGAGAGAGAGAGAGAGAGAGAGAGAGAGAGAGAGTTCTTTTACCCGAACAGTTGTTTATCTTGCTTTGATTTTAGAAGGATACTAGGAATCACTACATTCATAATTTCAATGTATATATTCATGAAAATTCTCTCTCTCTCTCTCTCTCTCTCTCTCTCTCTCTCTCTCTCTCTCTCTCTCTCTCTCTCTCTCTCTCTCGGAAAAAAACAAACATTCTATGAATTAACATATTGTCAGTAATACTTTAATTAAAATCGTATGAAAACTGCACACACACACACACACACACACAAAAAGCAATAGTGTCCAAGCGAGTAACGATAACTTACACTGATTATAATTACTTCACAAAAAAACAAATTACAACTGAATCCAAGCGAGAAACTATAACTTACTGATTATAATTACTTCACAAAAAGTAAATTATAATAGTATCCAAGCGAGTAACAATAACTAGGAACTGATTATAATTAATAAAAAAAAAATTACAATTGAATTCATGCGAGTAACCATAACTTACACTGATTATAATTACTTCACAAAAAAATACATTACTACAGTATCCAAGCGAGTAACGATAACTTAGGTCCAAGTCATAATTTCCCCCAAAAAACAAAGATAAGAAGATCGCTTCCTCTTCACTCCACAAAAAAAAGAAAAACAAAAAAAGAAAAAAAAGAAAAAAAGAGGGGAAGTTGGATGTAAGCTAATTTTCAACTTTAGCTTTCTATGTAATTCGAGTCTCATACATCTAGATCATGCTCTTATCTTCAAACATAAAGTTCGAGAATAGGAATCTGGATCTAAAGGATGATAAAAGCTATAAAATGCCTTATCTGAATAATCTTTTAATTAAGTTTTAAATTATCCGGCAAACTTTAGAGAGAAAAATCAAAACATCTTTACCCTTGGTCCTTCAGGAAATCGTCGTTTGGCTCTGCCATTATTCCAGTGGATTATAGAAGCCGTTTTAGGATGGGATTATAATCTTAAGCAAAAGATAAGGTCATTCTACGCCGTTATAAATATAGTGAAAACTAGAGGGGCACTCAGTAGAGCGCAGACCTCCGCCGTGGCAGCTTATTTCTCGACCTTTTGTTCAACCTTGACCTTTGACCTTAAAGGTTTAAAGATCGCTCACGAATGGCAGAGGCAAGGGACAGTGACATTGCCCTAGCAATCAGGACAATGCCCTAGAGACTGACCATATATTATATGATCAGCGCCCAAGCCTCCTCTCCACCCAATCTAGGACTAGGGAGGGCCAGGCAGTGGCTGATGATGACTCAGCAGATAGACCTATAGGCTTCCCCAAACCCCTCAAACTTAGCTTACAATGATGGTAAGGTTGCAGACACTAATTGCACTAACGAGTCTGAGTGGGACTCGAACCCCCGACTGGGAAACACCAGGCAGAGACGTTACCAATCAGGCCACAGCAACCTTTAACATTTATTATTTGGCGTGAATATCCATACACTCAAATATGAACAAAGTTTGAAGTATCTGTGACAAGGTTGTCCAAACTTATGGCTGATTACGTGATATGGAAATTTTTCTCGTCAGTGACCTTGACCTTGACCTTTAACCTTCCTAGATTTAATAATTTCCATTTCTTTACATAAAGGTTTAAATCCCTGAAAGTTTCAATGCTTTACGATTAATATTGTGGCTGTATGGTTGATGACTGGAATTTGATCTTTTGTTTGACCTTGACCTTGGACTCGACATTGCCCTTCGACCTTACCATGTATTAGTTGGCGTAGATGTTAATACATTCAAATATGAACCAAGTTTGAAGTCTCTGTGACAACGATGTCCAAACTTATGGCTGATTACGTGAATTGGACATTTTGCTTGACCGTGACCTTGACCTTTCAAAAATTAATCATTTCCAGCTTTTTACATATCAGGATATCCCTGCAAGTTTCATTAATCCCCTGTTCACAAACAGGGGGTAACGCATAACCTCCTTCCAACTTCGTTGGCAGTGGTAATGAACAATTGAACACAATTAAATCTAACTTACACGAATAGCTAAAATGCGTACACTTATAAAATCAAAATTACTATGTACACAGTACATACTAATCACGATACCCAACAAAGTCTTATTGAAAGCCTTCCTCTCCTAATATGAACGACAGATTTACCATCCAGATTGTATTTCCACAGTTTAATTAAAACATCTCTTACAGTGCAATAAGAGTAATATGCCACACATTGGTGCACTATTACCATCTACGATATATTTGATTGATGCACCTATGCGTAAGCTGGGATCTACATGGCAAATTATACAGCCAACACAATAGCTTCTTAACAAAACTATGACCAGAAATGCCCTTTAAAAACCTTCAGATTTCTTATAGTCTAATTCTAAGGCCTTTTGGGACTATACCAATTAAGTTTGAAATCAAATATCCTGGCAAAATCATTAGATAAAAATGATACCTTTCAAAGTTAAAGTGGCGCTATTTTAGTACGTCTACATCTAGTAAACTACAGGGTAATTGCAAGAGATGTTTAAAATGTATGCCCATGCTCATAAGCCCATTTACTAATAACATTAAAAACGTTTGTAAATAGTTACACACTGATTTCGAAATGTAGATAGTGCAGTAGACTGCCCAAGTAATCAAGCAAAGAGAGAGTTCTATTAAGGAAAAAAATCATTATTAATAGGCAGTTAATTATAATACTAAGAACACTTCTCTATAGAATTCTCTCCTCCTGAATAATAGGCATCCAGTGTGTTTTCTACTCTTTCTATTATGAATCTGCTTCACAAAATAGAATCAATGAATCAAACCATGTAACCAGAGATATAAATTTTGTATAATTGATTGATTAAACAATATTGCAAGGTAGTATCATAGGCCTTCTCGAAATCAAAATAAAACTCTAATGGTTTTAAATTGTATGGTGAAACTGCTGAATTCTGTAAGGATGAACTAAACAACAGATTCAAAATATATGGTTTTTTATTTTAAAATGAACTATTTTGAAGAAATTAAGCCCTCAGAATCCAGATACCTAATTAAATAGAAGTTAATAATTTCCTCTGTTAGCTACAGACCCCATTACTTAAAGCAACTGCCCTGTAAGTAGCGAATTCATTATATCTTTACTGGGTTTATTAGTAACAATAATGGTCTTCCCAATTTTTATACCACACCCAATTTTTATACCTGACAAAGGGTTGTGGTGGCCGATGTGGTAACATCCCTGACTGGTGATTGCCAAACTGGGGCTCGAGTCCCGCTCAAACTAGTTAGTTACTATGGTCGCTGTAACCTCACCATCCTTATGAGCTGAGGTCTATCTGCTAAGTTATCAGCAGCCATTGCCCGGCCCTACTTGGTCCTAGCTTGGGTGGCGAGGGGGCATGGTCGCTGATCATATGAATATATGGTCAGTCTCTAGAGCATTGTTCTGCTTGTTAGGGTAATGTCACTTTCCCTTGCCTCTGCCAATCATGAGTGGCCTTTAAGCCTTTAAAGAATCTTCAAAATAAAGATCCAAGCTTTTCAATTAGATACTCTTCGTTTCTTGTAACATTGTAGCTCAGTTAAGGATTAAACATTTCTGAATAACTCCCTGCTATTACAGCAAAGGTCAAGGGTAACCTGAGATCTACTGTACATTCTTAAAAACTAGAACAATAATCATTTGAGCTTGATATACTTGAAAAAATGTAGGAATGTTTCTCAGCAATTTCCTCAAGATTGTTGATCATAATATCACTGAATTTTTAAAGTAACTAAAAGAGAAGAAACAAACTAAGACTTTTAAATTTTTTCCATCTGGAAAAGACTTGGCATAAGTCCACACACCTACTGCTTGAGAATGATAAGTCCCACAACAAGTTATTGGTGTAATTCATATTCACCTCCAATGCCAGAGTGAGAGACCAATTTCCTTATGTTCTACTCGATAATTTACCCATATGCAATAGGAGAAAAACAGATTAAGAGACTGAAATGTAATCTAAATCCAGCTGTCAGGACCAAGGGGATCTGAACATGAAATTATCCATCCTTTATCTGTAATATTTGATTTCTAGCTGGAAGCTGAGAATCCAAACTAAATAACTTGCAACCCCCTAGATTCAGATGTACCAACTTTCAAGAATATCTCGGCCACAGACGTAAAAACCATCTTCAGGGTGGCTAACGTCAACCACAACTCTCAGAAATGGATTTGAAAGTAAATTACTACACAAGCAGGACATCTTTTCCCATTAATATAAGTAGAGAATTTGGACGAATGGAAAAATCACGATTTGAACCAAATTTTAGCGAAGAATAATCACTTGGTGGTAGTAATAAAAGTTTGACATGCGTGGAAAACGCTGTTCAAATACAAAGAATAATGAAGTAATAATGGCAAACTGGTAAAAAGAGATTAAAAAATTAAATCTAACTGGGGAAAAGTTTCCCTCTTGTCCATATCTAAAGAGCTGATGCCCTGTGATGACATAAACGTGTTTACTCACTAAGAGAAATCATTTTCGAAACACAGCTACATAATATCATTTACCTAATAACTATTATACGTGTGTGACTGTGTGTGTTCACGCACATTGCTTTTGTCAGAACGGGCTCCTACTAGTAAGCCATTTCTGTAGTCTTTATACTTCTCCTAAAAATTATAAATAGTAATTAATTTCACCACAACCAACTCCACTTTAATAATAATAATAATAATAATAATAATAATAATAATATTCATAATAATAATAAAAACAATAACAATAATATTAATAATAATAATAAAACCAACAACAACAACAACAACAATAATAAAAATATTAATAACAATAATAATAATAATGATTTTATGTGAGAATTCCAACAAAATGTAATTACTTCTTAACATTATACAGTACATCCCCACATTTGAAAAATGGCCAGGACATTAATATAATTAGGGACAGAGTTTTACTATAAAAAACCAATTACCATTTTCTCGGCAATAAAATGAAAGACCCACTCTCTCTCTCTCTCTCTCTCTCTCTCTCTCAGAAAACCAATTTAGTCTTCGGTTTAATTTGATATTTTCTATCTTAATATACAGTATATATTTATGAG
>NC_090745.1:124851173-124863673 GCF_036898095.1 Palaemon carinicauda | reverse complement strand
AAATTAAATACAGTAGGCCTAATTTCAAGGGAGGACATCCGCTCATTCCTTTTTTTTCGCCACTCATGAATGGCAGAGGTAAGGGTCAGTAACATTGCCCTATCAAGCAGGACAATGCCCAGGAGACTGACCATATATACATATGATCAGCACCCAATCCACCTCTCCACCCAAGCTAGAACCAAGGAGGTTCAGGCAATGGCTGCCGATGACTCAGCAGATAGACCTATAGGCTCCCCCAAACCACCCTTCCTTAGCTTACAAGGATGGTGAGGTTAAAGAGATCAAAGTAACTAACGAGTTTGAACGGGACTTAAAACCCCAGTCTCTCGTTCACCAGTCAGGGACGTTACCACATCGACCACCACAACCCTACAGAAATACATAAAAAAAACTTTAACCGACCGCCATATATTAATGGTGACGAGAAAGAATAAATAACTAAATTTAGCTATACCAGAAATTCCACAAAATCAATTATGAATGGTTAGTAAACTTTAGTTTAAGAAAAGATCTAAAAAAACTGGAATCTTTTCTTGAAGAAAAAAAAATCCGTTTTCTTGTGAAGAAAAAAAAAAAGACTTGAATATACAAAATATTTAGCAAAAAATCGTGAAATAAAAAAAAATATACCCCTCATGTGGAAAGAATATGAAAAAGATTAAATTCAAAACTGGTGAATATGTCGGAGTAAAAATTTATTTAAATTGGGATGAAAAAAAAAAATATAAACTAAGGGGAAAAAATAAGTTTATTAGTTAAAAATAAATTCTCCTAAAGATCCAAACCTTTTCTGGCTTTCTATGAAAAATAAAATTGAAAAAAAAGAAATAGGGGAAAAATGGGTTTAGTAGGAGTTGAAAATAATTATTCTTCTAAGGATCCAAACCTTTTCTTGTGTTAATATATTTTCTTTTTTATTCAAGTAGGAAAAAAAAACGTATGGTTTGAAGCCCTGGCATATAAACAAAGAATAATTTAAATGAGCAAGGTACGTCTAGAACTTCCGGGCAATGCCCGGATGGGTGTAAAAAATAAAAAAAAAAGAAAAAAAAAGTAACGTTCAAACTGTCCTCTTGCTTGGGGGTAAACTCAGACACACAAATTTATCTGTTTCCTTATTTCCTTTACTCACAGGGCTATTCTCTAGTTGAAGACCTTGTTCTTATAGCTTCCTGATTTTCCATCTAGAGTTGTAGCTTGACTAGTATATATATATATATATATATATATATATATATATATATATATATATCATCATCATCATCATCATCATCATCATCGTCGTAGTCTCCTCCTACGCCTACTGACGCAAAGAGCCTTGGTTATATTTTCCAAGTCGTCTCTATACTTCTCCATTCATCATCTCCTACTTCACGCTTCATAGTCCTCAGCTATGTAGGCCTTGGTCTTCTAACTCACCTAGTGCCTTGTGGAGTCAAGTTGAAAGTTTAGTGAACTAATCTCTCTTTCACATCCACATAGGACACTCAAGTAATCTCTCTTACGGTTTCCTATCAAATACTGTCCTGGCATTAAACTCCTAATATCCTATATTTATATACATATATATATACATATATATATATATACATATATATTATATATATATATATATACATACATATATATACACATAAGTGTACATACATACATACATACATACAAACATACACACACACATATATATATATATATATTTATATATATATATATATATATAATATATATATATATATTTATATATATATATATATATATATATTATATATATATATATGTATGTATGGATAGATATACAGACATACACATATATTCTGTTTATATGTGTGCATTTATATATATATATATATATATATATATATACACGTGTGTTTCTTTCATTTGGCGTGAATTACTTGAAATTCTACTGCCCGAAGCTGATAATCGCCAAGTTTTATAACAGTGTATAAATTTTAATACAGCCTTTTTAAACTTTGCTCGTTATGTTTCACTTCTTAAGCAGCAATTTGCGGTAAACAATGAAGCGTGTTTTTCTAATTCTGTCCACCCCAAGGCTAAAAACAGAACAAAAGGATATCTCAGGATTTCCTAGGAGCGCCACCAATGTCCCGTATATTCGTCCAAATAAACATCTGGAAACCGAACAACAGACTGAAATGGCCCAAGTTTTAAATCGCGTCTCGTGTGTTGCGGTTGGAAGGTGTGATCGTAACAATATGTTGATAACTATTTTTCTTTGTTAGTTTTTCTAGTGATTTTTAATATGGCTATAATCACTAGAGTTTGAGAGAGAGAGAGAGAGAGAGAGAGAGAGAGAGAGAGAGAGAGAGAGAGAGAGAGGGAGAGAGAGAGAGAGAGAGGCGTGATTTCCTTTGATATGGATTGAGAGAGGCATGACTTCCTTTGATAGAGAGACATGATTTCCTTTTATATAGATTGAGAGAGAGACATGATTTCCTTTGATAGAATGAGAGGCATGATTTCCTTAGAGAGAGAGAGAGAGAGAGAGAGAGAGAGAGAGAGAGAGAGAGAGAGAGAGAGAGAGAGAGAGAATTCCATGATTAACTAAAATATAGATTTTCTGGTGTTTGAGTCATATGACCCAGCACTGGGGCTGGGGATCCCAATGAGCGTCCAGGTACAATTGGACACGGTAATTCCTGGTACACCTCCCTCTGGAGAAGTGCACCAAGCCACACTCTTACTGCGCACAGGATTCCTATGCTTTTCCCGGTCCACCACGTCTGCCATTTCTACCTATACTATCTGTTTGTTTACTCACCGCGAAGTAAGGGTGTTACAAGGCGTACTTCGGAGCGTGGTGTACATATCTAACTGTATAACAGGGCCACACTAAGGTAAAGTAGAAAGGTAAATTGTTGGTACTACAAGCTGCAAAATCAACAGATTACTAATATAATCAATTTTCCTTAATGAGGCAGATTTGCACCGACTCGCAGCGGTGCCCTTTTAGCTTGGAAAAGTTTCCTGATATCTGATTGGTTAGAATTATCTTGTCCAACCAATCAGCAATTAGGAAACTTTTCCGAGCTAAAAGGGCACCCCTGCGAGTCCGTGCAAATCTGCCTCACTAAAAAGAATTAACTATAGGATCCTTTAAAATAATATAATGGGAACTCTTGAAAAGGCTTCGATATATAATAGACGATTCTAGTCAACAATGTTAATCAAAATCTTTAAGATATTTGTTCTACATAAAACTCATATTATATGAATCCCAGTAGTTTCTAAGACAAAACTAAATCGGTTCAAACTGCATTCCAACATCTACTGAACGAATTTGAATAACAGATGATTCCAAATTTCCCAGATGGCTTTTACTGGCTATTCCCAAGGATAAATTACATGACATCAGGCCAAGTAGATGTGATTTGCCCTACCTTGAAGTAGCATTTCATGCAAAATAGGTCCAAAAGATCATTTCACTGAACTGCATAAGAGGGGGAGGTAAGAAATGTTAGACCATTGGAAATTTCTCCAGCATGTGGAGGGAAGGAATTTCGGTGGAATGGGGCCTTTCTGAATGGTCTGTTGCAGTGTTATGAAACACTACTAATCGAGCACTAAACTAAAATTCAAGTCCGTTTACATAACGTTCATAAACGAATATAAAATGTGGGCCGAATTATATTTTCACAAACAAATATAATACTTAGAAGGAATTATATTTTCACAAACAAATATAATACTTAGAAGGAAATATATTTTCACAAACGAATACATAGAACAGCCGGAATTATATTTAAAAAAAAAAGACGAATACATAGAACATACCCGGAATTATATTTTCACAAACAAATATAGTACTGAGAAGGAACTATATTTTCACAAACGGTTATAATACTTGGGCGGACTTATATTTTCACAAACGAATACATAGAACTGCCGGAACTATATTTAAAAAAAAGACGAATACATAGAACATACCAGGAATTATATTTTCTCAACCAAATATACTTAGAAGGAATTATATTTTCACAAACGGTTATAATACTTGGGCGGACTTATATTTTCACAAACGAATACATAGAACATAGCCGGAATTATATTTTCACAAACAAATATAATACTTAGGAGGAATTATATTTTCACCAACGAATACATAGACCACAGCCGGAATTATATTTTCACAAACAAATACATAGAACGTAGCCGGAATTATATTTTCACAAACGAATATAATACTTAGGTGGAATTATATTTTCACAAACAAATATAATACTAAGGAGGAATTATATTTTCACCAACGAATACATAGAACACAGCCGGAATTATATTTTCACAAACGAATATAATACTTAGGCGGAATTAGATTTTCACAAATGAATACATAGAACATAATAGGAATTATATTTTCACAAACGAATATAATACTTAGGCGGAATTAGATTTTCACAAATGAATACATAGAACATAATAGGAATTATATTTTCACAAACGAATATAATACTTAGGCGGAATTAGATTTTCACAAATGAATACATAGAACATAATAGGAATTATATTTTCACAAACGAATATAATACTTAGGCGTAATTAGATTCTCACAAACGAATACATATAACATAGCCGGAATTATATTTTCACAAACAAATATAATACTTAGGCGGAATTACATTGTCACAAACGAATACATAGAACATAACCGGAATTATATTTTCACAAACGAATATAATACCTTAGACGGAATTATATTGTCACAAAGGAATATATAGAACATAGCCGGAATTATATTTTCACAAACGAATATAATACTTAGGCGGAATCATATTGTCACAAACGAATACATAGAACATAGTCGGAATTATATTTTCACAAACGAATATAATACCTAGGCGGAATTATATTTTCACAAACGAATATAATACTTAGCCGGAATTATATTGTCACAAACGAATACATAGAGCATAGCCGGAATTATATTTTCACAAACAAATATAATACCTAGGCGGAATTATATTTTCACAAACGAATACATAAAACATAGCCGGAATTATATTTTCACAAACAAATATAATACTTAGGCGGAATCATATTGTCACAAACGAATACATAGAACATAGTCGGAATTATATTTCCGCAAACGAATGTAAAAAAATGACATAATTATATTTTTACAAACGATTTTAAAACATAGTCGGAATTATATTTTCACAAACGAATATACAGTAACAGATGGCAAAAATTAATTTTTCAAAAACTAAAATAAAACATGGCCGGAATCATATTTTCACAAACGTATATATACAATATTACCGGAATTATATTATCACAAACTAATGTAAAACATGGCCGGAATTATATTTTCACAAGCGAATATATAGAACAACCTGAATTATATTTTCACAAACATGAATTATATTTTCACAAACGAATATACAGAACATAACCTGAATTATATTTTCACAAAATAGTGTAAAACATGGCCGGAATTATATTTTCACAAACGAATATATAGAACATAACCTGAATTATATTTTCACAAACATGAATTATATTTTCACAAACGAATATACAGAACATAACCTGAATTATATTTTCACAAAATAGTGTAAAACATGGCCGGAATTATATCTTCACAAACGAATATATAGAACATAACCTGAATTATATTTTCACAAGATAATGTAAAACATGGCCGGAATTATATTTTCACAAACGAATATATTGAACATAACCTGAATTATATTTTCACAAAATAATGTAAAACATGGCCGGAATTATATTTTCACAAGCGAATATATAGAACATAACCTGAATTATGTTTTCACAACCTTATATATAGAACATAACCTGAATTATATTTTCACAAACATGAATTATATTTTCACAAACGAATATATAGAACATAACCTGAATCATATTTTCACAAACGAATATATGGAACATAACCTGAATTATATTTTCACAAGATAATGTAAAACATGGCCGGAATTATATTTTCACAAACGAATATATGGAACATAACCTGAATTATATTTTCACAAGATAATGTAAAACATGGCCGGAATTATATTTTCACAAGCGAATATATAGAACAAAACCTGAATTAAGTTTTCACAAACGAATATATGGAACATAACCTGAATTATATTTTCACAAGATAATGTAAAACATGGCCGGAATTATATTTTCACAAGCGAATATATAGAACATAACCTGAATTATGTTTTCACAACCTTATATATAGAACATAACCTGAATTATATTTTCACAAACATGAATTATATTTTCACAAACGAATATATAGAACATAACCTGAATCATATTTTCACAAACGAATATATGGAACATAACCTGAATTATATTTTCACAAGATAATGTAAAACATGGCCGGAATTATATCTTCACAAACGAATATATAGAACATAACCTGAATTATATTTTCACAAGATAATGTAAAACATGGCCGGAATTATATTTTCACAAACGAATATATGGAACATAACCTGAATTATATTTTCACAAGATAATGTAAAACATGGCCGGAATTATATTTTCACAAACGAATATATGGAACATAACCTGAATTATATTTTCACAAGATAATGTAAAACATGGCCGGAATTATATTTTCACAAACGAATATATGGAACATAACCTGAATTATATTTTCACAAGATAATGTAAAACATGGCCGGAATTATATTTTCACAAACGAATATATGGAACATAACCTGAATTATATTTTCACAAGATAATGTAAAACATGGCCGGAATTATATTTTCACAAGCGAATATATAGAACAAAACCTGAATTAAGTTTTCACAAACGAATATATGGAACATAACCTGAATTAGATTTTCACAAAATAATGTAAAACATGGCCAGAATTATATTTTCACAAGCAAATATATAGAACATAACCTTAATTATATTTTCACAAAATAATGTAAAAATGCCGGAATTATACTTTCACAAAGTCTTAATTGAACCTTTCTGGCAAACACAGAATTAGAATCCAGTTCGTTCGTAAAGACCGTAAGGTAGGTCGAGAGAGAGAGAGAGAGAGAGAGAGAGAGAGAGAGAGAGAGAGAGAGAGAGAGAGAGAGAGAGATAATCCAGCCCATTGAAAATTCCCGGACGGAAGTCACTTCCAGGCCTCTCTTAGCAGATCTGAGCTCAAACGGATTCCCAAATGGAATCGTGTGAGAAATTCCTAATGTCCAGGAATATTATCCATTCCATTTTATTTGTTCGTGAATTACAAAATCTATGTATGTTGCTTCACAAAAAATAAAATCAAATCCAATCAAATAAATCCTTCTATCTACGAGGAATTAGTTTTGCATTTTGTATCATAACCCCATTTCATTAATTACGAGCAGAAGAATAATTTTGCATTACATTATAACAAATAATTCGTCGAAATATTCAATATATTCACTGAAAAATCATTGAAGAAAACACAATTACTTTCATTGAAAATTCAATGACGAAAATACAAATATGCGATATATCACATTCGATTTTAAATGAACAATCTATGGGTGGTTTATGTAACTCACACCCTCACTTAATATGAAATTCAAACATTCAACAAATGAAGTTGGTATGTTTACAAGGTAAACATATTCGTTTATGTAGAGGTTTTAGGGAGGATGAAATAATAACTCCAGGCTTTGCCTCGTTAAAAACACATCTAAAATGCTATAAGCCTTTAGTGATGAAGTATGTGCCTAAACATAAATTGGGAGAGTAATTAATAACTGTACATATGTGTATTTGATTTACATACACATATATGTATATCCCTTTATGTGTAGGGATATCTTAATGTGATGAAAAGGTTTGCGTGTCAACATGATCAGCATGGCTGTACTAGTTAAGAGATGCCCATACTAGGTTGGTTTGCTGTGATCAATCAGAGAAGTCTCCCTACAATGTCCATCTGCATTTGGTCAGCGTAGTGAAGAAAACTGAATAAGGACATGTCTGAGGCCTTTGTCCTACAGTTGACTAAGAACGGCTGCATTTGTTGTTGTTGTTGCTGTTATATTGCATATATATATATATATATATATATATATATATATATATATATATATATATATATATATATGTGTGTGTGTGTGTGTGTGTGTGTGTGTGTATTTGTAAACTATTAAACACAGCCTATTACGCAAGGATGAAATTTTACTCCAGCCATGACAAATCCCTTTCAATTAACACCAATGAACCCCTTTCATTACTTTCCCTCTGTTGTCCAATTTAGAACAAAGTTACAGAACCATTTGGGTAACGAGTCGAAAAGCCGACCCCCTTTCCCAGGCAAGTTTCTCGGAAGTTAGTTCTGAACAGAATCAATTTCCCCGGTTGTTTTTCTTCCGAGAGGGACTTAAGGCCTGATCTAAATCTCGAGGGACAGGGTCATCTAGTATTACGGTCCATTCAAGTCCAGCTGGTGTCCTCTATTTCCCTCTTCGTAGAAGGTCACGTCTTTCCTAATGCAATATTACCTTCACTTTTGTTTTCAAACTAAATGGGCAGACTACTATTACAGTTCGTATTAATGTTATTGTCTTCACTTTTGTTTTCAAACTAAATGGGCAGACTACTATTACAGTACGTATTAATGTTATTGTCTTCACTTTTGTTTTCATACTAAATGGGCAGACTACTCTTATAGTATGTATTAATGTTGTTACTGTTCTTGAAATATTTGATTATAATTGTTCATTACTTATCTCGTAGTTCAATTAACTCCTTATTTTCTTTCCTTACTGGACTATATTTTCCTGTTGGAGCCTTTTGGTTTATAGCATCCTGCTTTCCCAACTAGGGTTGCAGCTTAGCTAATGATGATGATGATAATAATAATAATAATAATAACAATAACAACAACACTAAAATGTGGTATATTGACAGAGAGAAAATTAAAAGTATATGAAACGTTGTCAACAGTAAATATGATACTTTGCCAACAATACAACATTACTAACTACGATAAATCTACTTTTATAACTAATGGTAAAACATTACGTATCTTTTGAAAATAGAAACTGTACGGGGGTTAGATTTCTCGTCAATATCGATTACATTTAAAGGATCGTTATCACCAGATACTTTAGCATGAATCTGTTAGAGCAAAGCCATACTTTATTCCAGCTATGAACTACTATAGTCTACTACCTATCAGCTACATTCTCATTCACTAGGTTGATAGCTCTAGAATGAATTAAAAAAAAAACGTTTGTACCATTATTCAACGATGAGCATGAGCGCACGCGCGAACAAACACATATTTATATGTATGTATGTGAATAATATATATATATATATATATATATATATATATATATATATATATATATATATATTTATATACATATATATGTATATATATAGCAATTTATATCAATATAATATACACATATAAATATATATATATGAATATATATATATAATATATATATGTATATATATACAGAGAGAGAGAGAGAGAGAGAGAGAGAGAGAGAGAGAGAGAGAGAGAGAGAGAGAGAGAGAGAGAGAGAGAGAGAGAGAGAGAGAGAGATAAAACTGATGAAAGGTCGGATTAATCAACATAAAATTTCCAGACTAAAATTTCTAAACATAGATACACAACTTTCAATACGATATATATTGAAAAAAATAACTTGCTAGCGATGCACTTTTTTATGCCTTATAAGAGCAAAAAAAGAAAATAACAAAATTTCTGCTTATATGAAGTTTTATTCCAAAAGCTTTCTTTTTAAAATGATCTTACTGTATATTTGAATTCGATGTTTTTTTTTTTTTCTTTTTTTTTTGAAGCAGTCCAATCTATTCAAAGTTCAAATCTTGAGAAAGTAAAATTTGAGAAAAAAGCATCATCATCATCATCATTATTATTATTATTATTATTATTCACTTACTTACTTTCTTACTAAGCTACAACCCTAGTTGGAAAAGCAGGATGCTATATGCCCAAGGGCTCCAACAGGGAATATAGCCCAGTGAGGAAAGGAAATAAGGGAAAACTACAAGATAATTTTAAGAACAAAAATAACATCAAAATAAATCTTTCATATATAAACAATAAAAACTTGTAAACAACAAGAGGGTAAAAACTTCAAAATAACAAGAGGAGGAGAAACAAGTTTGAATGATGTGCTCGAGCCTACCCTCAAGCAACATTGTATTAAAAACATTGTTAGAAAAAGCTGGACGCCAAAAAGAAACTCATATGAAACCCAATAATAAAAATTAGTCATCAACGAGTTTAAATGATATTTCTCACTAAAGGGACGCCAGTAAGTCATCTGGGATTTCAACTAACGCTATTTGGGATTTTATTTGATTATTTTCCGTCTACAACTAAATTCTTTTGATTGATTTATTGATTCAAGAGTTTTCTGGCATCCTGACATCGATGGTCATCGACGCCGATACAGTTGTTATTATTATTATTATTATTATTATCATTATTACTAGCCAAACTACAACCCTAATTGGAAAAGCAGGATGCTATAAGGCCAGGGGCCCCAAAAGGAAAAATAGCCCAGTGAGGAAAGGAAACAAGGAAAACTGAATATTTAAGTACAGTAACAACATTAAAATTAAGATTTCCTATATAAACTATAAAAAATTAAGCAAAACAAGATGAAAAAATACATATGAATAAATGATTAATAACAGGCAATTCATTTAAAACCATTAAAGCGAAGATGTCCTTATAAAAGTTAAATAGCTTACAGAAGATCTGCTTCTGAAATAAATCTAAAAATACACATCCTGCCCAAGAATCTTGGCATGGATGAACCTGGCGCTTTATCGAGATGATAAGCGATCATTAAAATGACTAATTTCTGAGACATGAAATTAAACTAAATCTATTACATTTTCACAGAGTACATTTAATAACAACGGATCTAGTCATATCCTGAATTTCTTGCAGAATACCTTTTACGTTGCCTCTAAAATTAAAGCAAGGCTCACGAAAGACTTTATGTAAAGAGGGGGAAAACATTCAATCCTGTGTACCAAACAAATCTCTCTCTCTCTCTCTCTCTCTCTCTCTCTCTCTCTCTCTCTCTCTCTCTCTCTATATATATATATATATATATATATATATATATATATATATATATATATATATATATATATATATATATATATATATATATATTACATGGCATGACATACCCCTTACCTCTCTCTCTCTCTCTCTCTCTCTCTCTCTCTCTCTCTCTCTCTCTCTCTCTCTCTCTCTCTCTCTCTCTCTCTCTCTCTCTCTCTCTCATGCAAATAAAGTGCAAATCCTTCGCTTCCATCGGGCAAAACTTACCTTCTTACAAACTTTTTCTCTCCTGTCACTTGCAATGATGTAAATGTTCTGCCTCTTTTTGGATTCCATGAAATTTGATTACCTCATCCAGTCTTCCACAAGTTTTCAAAGTTAATGCTACATAATCATGAGGGGATTCCTTCCCTCAATGTGGATATAAAGATTTCACACTTTGGGTATTCAAGATATTAAAAAAAAATCAATTTAATTCAATCTATCATATATATGTTTCTCACTTATCTATACTTTTTATAGATTAAATAATTGATGCTTGGCTTAAGGATATTAAATCCAATCTCATATATATTTTTCTCACATATCTAGATTCTTTTTTTATAGATTAAATAATTGATGTTTGGCTCAAAGATAATAAATCCCATCAGGCATATAGTTTTCTCAAACATCTATATTCTTTTTTTATACATTAAATAATTGATGCTTGGCATAAAGATATTAAATTCAATCTAGCATATTTTTTTTCTCATTTATCTTTACTATTTCTATAGCTTAAATAATTGATTCTTGGCTTAAAGATATTAAATCCAATCCAGTATATATATTTATCACATATCTATACTTTTTTTATAGATTATACAACTGATGCTTGGCTTAAAATATTATTAAAGTGTACTTTCCGTTAGTTAACAGATCAAAACAATGTTGGTACGCTAGCAAAAATTTACATAAAAATTAAAAAGTTAAAGGCAGATCAGGTTCAAATTGAAATTGTTAGGTCATCAAATACTTAAGACAAAATTTACGCAATTGTAAATTAAAGGTGAAATAGCAAGGAACATAACTGAAATAAAAAAAAAAATATATAAAAACAAATATAAATCTCAGATTATAGGAGGAAAAGAAATACTATAACCAAATGTCTGGCCGAGGAAGCCACAAGGTATTTTTGGAAGAAGAAAAAGTTCTAAAGTGATTGGTGATAAGAATAATTTTCTTTCATTTAATTGTAAAAAGCAAATAGTGGAAGATTAAAAAGTGTGAGAGGAGTTGAAGGATAAAGATGTATACTAAATTGTGAAGAATCAATTATGATTTAATACAAAAATAAACACGTTTGTTAGGATAGTCAGTGGCTTAATGAAAAAGGGGGTTTTAAACAAAGGTGTGTTATTCAGAACGGTCTTAAATATTTTGTAGATGAAATAATCCACGAAGAATGCTAGTAAC
>NC_090745.1:124823673-124848673 GCF_036898095.1 Palaemon carinicauda | reverse complement strand
TACTTTTTATCAAAGACATAAATTAAGCTGCAAAATATATATCAAAGCGAGAGGTAAATCCGGATATTGCAGTACATGAACTGTGGAAAGTAAAAAATCGCTTAGCTGTGTGACGTTGAAATATGCTTCAAATTTCTCTAGTTTAATAGAAAATAAAACCTATATATCACAACAACATTTTGTGTTTCGCGTGTCTTGTACAGCCTTTATATTTTAAAAAATATTTAATCATTGAAACTAGTTTTCATTAAACCATATATTGAATTCTAATATTGCTTTACTTAATTTATCAACGATATTATAATCGTTATTGTTATATATATATATATATATATATATATATATATATATATATATATATATATATATATATATATATATATATATATATGGTCACGTCCAGCTCCCCCCGTCCCTGGGGTAGGGGGAAGGCTGAATAGTTATACCCTAGTGAGAGGGGGTGCACGCACATAACTATCTAAATATTTCGCCTCCATTTTTTGACGGGTCGTGTACACAACTAGTAAATAAACCCTCATTGTAGTACTGTTTATCGATATAAGCAAACTAAAGAACTAGATAATACTTGTGTTGTCGCTGATTGGAAAGACCCCATGTCAGTGAGAAGAATGGATTTGTGTAAAAATATACTTCAAGACCCGATTAAGGAAAGAGAACATTTAGAAAACGTAAGTGTCTCTATTTTCTCTAATAAAACAGCATTATTATTAATATTATCATCATCATCATCATCATCATTATTATTATTATTATTATTATTATTACTATCATCATTATTATTATTACTTAAAGCTAAGCTACAACCCTAGTTGGAAAACAGGATGCTATAAGCAATATCAGGGCTCCAACAGGGAAATATAGCACAGTGAGGAAAGGAAATAAGGAAATAAATACATTAAAGTAAATACCTAGACATAGTTCACAATGGTAAACAAAGATGGGAAAAAGTTGTAGAAATTTCTAAACAAAGACCAGACTGCATAAGTCAATTGCAATATTTAGCCTTCTTTCCAACAGAACGAATCTAAAGTACGCTCTTTTTGACTGGCCAGACAGTACCACGTTGGATCCTTCTCTCTGGTTACGGTTCATTTTCCCTTTGCCTACACATAAACCGAATAGTCTGGCCTATTCTTTACATATTCTCTTCTGTCCTCATACACCTGTCAACACTGAGATTACCAAATAATTATTCTTCACCCAAGGGGTTAACTATTGCACTGTAATTGTTCCGTGGCCACTTTTCTCTTGGTAGGAGTAAAAGAGACTCTTTAGCTATGGTAAGCCGCACTTCTAGGAGAAGGACTCTCCAAAATCATACCATTGTTCTCTATTCTTGGGTAGTGCCATAGCCTCTGTACCATTGCCTTCCACTGTCTTGGGTTAGAGTTTTCTAGCTTGAGGGTACACTCGGCCACACTATTCTATCTTATTTCTCTCCCTCTTGTTTTGTTAAAATTTTATAGTTTATGTTTATATTTTAATATTGTTACTGTTCTTAATATATTTCATTTTTCCTTGTTTCCTTTCCTCAATGAGCTGTTTACAGTTGGACCCCCTGGGCTTACAGCATCCTGCTTTTCCAACTAAAGTTGTAGCTTAGCAAGTAATAATTAATAATAATAATAATAATAATAATAATAATAATAATAATAATAATAATAATAATAATAATAATAATAATAATAATGGGCGAACCTGAGGCAAAATTATTCCATCCATCAAGGCGAATGCAAAACATAATTGTCTCCTCCTTTCAACAAATTTGACTTTCGGCTATAAAATTCTTATCACATTGTATCTTGCCACAAATTGCAAAATTCATTTTAAATTCCAACGTGTAAAAGTGAAAGTTTCAAGCCTTCTTCATCAGCTGACTCAGAAACAAGCACTGCATTTAACAAATAAAAGTCAATAATTAAGGAAGATGGTGACCGTTCATTTGTATCACGGGTTTAAAGGTCACTCATTAATAGCAGAGGCGAAGGATAGTGACATTGCCTCATCAAGCAGAATAAGGCCCTCTCCACCCAAGCTAACACCAAGGAAGGCCGGGCAATAGCTGATAATGACTACAGGCTCCCCAAAACCCCCACCCTTAGCTCACAAGGATGATGAGGTTGCAGTGACCAAAAAACTAACGAGTATGAGCTGGACTCGAACCCCAGTCTGGCGATCACCAGTTAGGGACGTTATCACATCGGCCACCACAACCCTAAAAGCTTACTTTGTCAAGGAAACGACGTGCTCTGAAACCTAACCCGATTCGGGAAACCATCATTTTCACCATTTATCCTTTGAGGATGGCAGTGACAGCCCTCCCATTAACTCAACAGATAGCAGCACTTCCTCATAACTCCTCTCAAACCCACAACCCATCTTTTCTGAACATTTTTTCTTTTGATCTCAACTCAACGTCCTCGCCTAATAAGCCTATTTAGGGTTGTGGTGGCTTGGTTCGCACCGTCGTTGCCTGGTGATTACCAGATTGGGGTTCGAGTCCCCCTCAAACTCGTTAGTTCCTTTGGGCATTGCAACCCTACCCACCATGTGAGCTAAGAGTAGAGGGCTATGGGGAACCTATAGATCTATCTGCTGAGTCATCAGCAGACATTGCCTGGCCCTCCTTGGTTCTGGTTTGGGTGGAGAGGGGGCTTAGGCGCTGACCATATGTAATATGGTCAGTCTCTAGGGCATTGTCCTTCTTGCTAGGCCAATGTCACTGTCCCTTACCTCTGCCATTCACGAGCGGCCTTTAAACCACCATGTTACCTTCCTGGCCTTCGACATAAAACTCAGATTTTCACCTTATTCCATTAAACCAACCTCACCTCGGGTCTTGTGTAAGCACGGTCTCTTTATAAATATAATAGCCCATTACTATTTATAGCCCATTACTGAGTATAAAAATTCAAACGGTTGAAGGGACTTGAAGTAAACACCCCTTTTAGGCCTCCTTGAAATATGTTCTTATATGATCTCCTAAGGGGGTTCTGCATCTTCGTCTATAAATGGTCGGATCCCAGCTTTTCAATTTCTCTACTCCATACTAACCAACTACTTTCATATAAAAACCAGCCAAACCTTTCTTATAATAATAATAATAATAATAATAATAATAATAATAATAATAATAATAATAAATAAATAATCAGAGTAATGAATAATAATGATAAATAATAATAATAAATAATAATGATAGTAATGAATAATAATAATAATAAAAATTATAATAATAATAATAATAATAATAAATAATAATAAATAATAATAATAATAATAATAACAATAAATAATCAAAATAATTAATATAATAATAACTATAAACTTCAATGATAATAATGAATAATATAATAATAATAATAATAATAATAATAATAATAATAATAATAATAATAATAGATGCACATTTTTCGAAAGTGAAGCGAGTTTGTCGAGAAGGATTAGCAGGACAAAAGCTGAGTAAATTCGCTTTTTATCACCCAATGTCGGCTGAACTAATAAAATTTTATATGGACATAGTAAGTAAAAATGGCTGTGTTGAACACCACATAACACATTAATGTGTAAAATTCAGCACAAAAAGGATACAAACGGACTAAATTTTCTTTACTTATTATTTACTTATATTCCAAGTTCTTATTCCATATTCTCTTTCAATACTACTTTTCCATCCCACAGCTCCTTCTGATGTCAAAAAGCTTAAATTCACTCCTTTTAACTGGAGCCGTTCTGGTTTCACAAATATTTTATAAAGTACTCCAACACCTTCTCCTAATGTGTTATTCATCGCACTCTCTCTCTCTCTCTCTCTCTCTCTCTCTCTCTCTCTCTCTCTCTCTCTCTCTCTCTCTCTCTCTCTTCCCCCGTTTCACCCTTCAGTCCAAAAAGCGACAATCAACGAATCTATACCTTACTATAACACATTAATGTTATTCTCTCTCTCTCTCTCTCTCTCTCTCTCTCTCTCTCTCTCTCTCTCTCTCACCAACTCAAATATTTAAGCACCTTCTCGATAACATGTGGTCTTGTCAAACAGTGAAAACCAATATTTATACCTTACTATAAAACATTAGTGTTATTCATTACTCCTCTCTCTCTCTCTCTCTCTCTCTCTCTCTCTCTCTCTCTCTCTCTCTCTCTCTCTCCCCCCCGTTTCACTCTCACATATATTTAAGCCCCTTCATTCCAAACAGGGACAATCAAAGAATCTATACCTTACTATAACACATTAATGTAATTCTCTCTCTCTCTCTCTCTCTCTCTCTCTCTCTCTCTCTCTCTCTCTCTCTCTCTCTCTCTCTCTCTCTCTTCCCCCGTTTAACTTTCACATATATTTAAGCACCTTCTTCCCAAAGAGCGACAATCAAATTATCTAAACTTTACTTTAACACATTAGTGTTATTTATTATTCCACTTTCTCTCTCTCTCTCTCTCTCTCTCTCTCTCTCTCTCTCTCTCTCTCTCTCTCCCCGAGGTAGTTGGTGATTAAACGTTAAAGGGGAAGGCCACCAACTTCTAACTTCTTGATACATTCCCTTATTCAAAGCTCTCGCTTCATACAGACTACGGAAAACTTCCCACTGTTCGATAAAGGAAGACAAAAGTTTTGATAGAAAGAAGATTAAATCTTCTAAGAGGAGTTACTTTCGGCGAGAAGAAAAAGAGTAACCCTTAGTTTGAGGTGATAAAAAAGATCTAGTGTAAATCTCCAAGCTTGAGAGAGAGAGAGAGAGAGAGAGAGAGAGAGAGAGAGAGAGAGAGAGAGAGAGAGATGAATAACGCATTAATATAAGGTGTTGGCGTAAGGTACAAAATATTTGTGAAAGTGAGAGAGAGAGAGAGAGAGAGAGAGAGAGAGAGAGAGAGAGAGAGCCCTTCCGGTTAACTTCAATATAGTGTGCAGATATATATATATATATATATATATATATATATATATATATATATATATAATATATATATATATATATATATATATATATATATATGTATATATATATATATATATAAAATATATATATATATATATAAAATATATATATATATATATATATTTATATATATATACAAAAATGTGCGTATATGAAGATTTCTATACTAGTGTACACGACCCGTCTAGAATGACTGCTAAACATTTAGATCGCTATGCACAGACACGTAATCCCCTCTTACCAGGGTATGACTACTTCATCTTCCTTTACCTGAAGGCCGGGGAGAGCTCAGCATGACCGGAAATAAATTATATATATATATATATATATATATATATATATATATATATATATATATATATATATAGATATATATATATATATATTTATTTATATATGTGTGTGTGTGTATGTATATACATAAATATATATATACATATATATATATGCATATATATAATATATACATAAATATATATGTTTAAAGAAGTCAATAAGTCACAAATACTTATTAATATCGAATAAAATCTGCCACGGGATCAGAGACTCATAGGGAAATAATTTCCTTATACGTCTGTGATCCCGAGGCAGAGTCAATTCGAGAATAAAATGTATTTTTGTTATAAAAAAAAAGTATGTGTTAGTGATTGATTGATAAAATTATAATTATACAGTACATAAATACACACACACACATATATATATATATAAATATATATATATATATATATATATATATATATATATATATATTATAATTCGGAGCTTGCAACTCCATTCTTGATACATACATATATATATATAAACACACACACACATATATATACATATATATATATATATATATATATATATATATATATATATATATATATATATATATATATATATACACATATATATGTATATATATATGCAGAAGAACCACAGGGAAAATGAAAATACGGAATATACACTTAAGTCCTGACTAATTTCGTGATACTTCCTCAGAGGACTGATTTATTGAGAGAGGTTTCTTTACAATTTATAGGGAAAGCAAAAGTACGAACATACATATAGAGATTTAGAGAACAATTACACTCCCTTACCAGCTACCTGGGCTTGAACAACATAAGAAAAGTGTCAGGTATGCTCAAGATAATAATGCACTCTTTGCTCACGTTAGAGATAAAAATCACCCTATTAATTGGTCAGGTGCAAAGAAATTGGTTCATTCAAATAACTTAGTGGAAAGAAACATCATAGAGTCCAGTTTCATAAAAGAAACCTTTGAAAACAACTTGAATATTGGTCATGGAATGTATAAACTCGACGCCTTTATATGTAAAGAGATTTGTAAGCTATATAAAAAAACATTAACCACTTAATGTAGAATTGAATGTATTGTGAATAATTAACGTCGGTGTGAAATTAATATTTAGACCTAAGCTACCATTCATTAAAGGAAACAATTATTTTATAAAGTATGCATAAGTATATTGGCACTATATAGTGTTATGCTAGATATAAGAATTGTTATATACATGATTATATGTTTATGATATTAATGTTGTATACATATAAATGTATATATGCATATGTATGTATGTGTATATGTGTATACATGTATATGTGTATGTGTATATATATGTATATATGTATGTGTATGTATATGTATGTGTATATATATATGTATTTGTGTATGTATGTATATGTATTTGTATCTGTATGTATGTGTATATATATATATATATATATATATATATATATATATATATATATATATATATATATATATATATATATGTATATATATGTATGTATATATATATATATATATATATATATTTGTATGTTTGTGTATGTTTTGCTTATGTATTTATATAGATAAGGCTACCGTATTGACATATAAATAAACTGTACTGAAAGTAAAAAAAGAAGAAAACAAGAATATACCCGCCACTAGTAATGACCCTTTTTAGCAGGAGTCTAACGAGCTTGGGGACTCCTCCTACTCAACACCTGAGTCAAGCCCAGGTAGCTGGTAAGGGAGTGTCATTGTTCTCTAAATCTCTATATGTATGTTCGTACTTTTGCTTTCCCTATAAATTGTAAAGAAACCTCTCTCAATAAATCAGTCCTCTGAGGAAGTATCACGAAACTAGTCAGGACTTAAGTGTATATTCCGTATTTTCATTTTCCCTGTGGTTCTTCTGCATCTGAGCATCACGTTTTCCTGTGATTTTTACGCATATATATATATATATATGTATATATGTATGTATATATATATATATATATATATATATATATGTATATATATATATAATTTAATTAGAGACAAGCAACTTTAATCTACACATACATATATACACACTTACACACACACTCACATACACACACATACATATTATATATATATATATATATATATACATATATATATATATATATATATATATATATATATATATATATATATATATATATATATATATATGTCTGTGTGTGTATTTCTGTATGGAATTCTAAAAACAGGAGTAAGATTCTACTTTAATAACTTCCCATAAAACCGTGATGAATAGTTACGATTTCAACTTCAACTTGATGCCCTTCTCTAATGGAAAAGAAATATGATGAATGTAATTTCTGGAAATCTCTTATCTTTATGTTAGTATCTTTAGAAATTTCAAGAAAATTATTTAGAGAACAGCGTTGATTTTTAAAAATCTAAAATGGAGACATAGTATCTCCATGGATCGCAGGAAAATTAAAAAATCAATGCAAATGTAAAATAATATAAGCCATTAATGAATACCATTTCTGGAATCCGATATCATAAATAGGATTGCGCAAGCAAAATTACCTGTATAAAACTGATACGTAAAATAAGGATTGGTGCCAAGAGTTGATGAAATTATAAGATGCTGGGGTAATTTCAATGGATCACTGGGGTGTATAAACTTGAAGTCTAGCGAGGAAAAGTTTTTCAAAAGAATAATTCAACTGCAAGAAAAGAATATATGAAAGAGGCGTAATTCCATCAGGTATAATTGAGAAAATGTTTGGAATACGTTTGAAAGTATGGATTTAAAAATTTATTGATTTCAAATGCCACTCATGAATGGCAGAGGCAAGGGACCGTGACATTGCCCTATCAAGCAGGACAATGCCCTAGAGACTAACCATATATACATATGATCAGCGCCCAAGGCCCCTTTCCACCCGAGCTAGGACCAAGGAGGGCCAGGCACTGGGACCAAGGAGGGCCAGGCACTGGGACCAAGGAGGGTCAGGCACTGGCTGTTGATGATTCAGCAGATTGACCTATAGGCTACACGAAACCCCCGCATCCTTAGCTCACAAGGATGGTAAGGTTACAGTGACCAAAGGCACTAACCAGTTTGACCGGGACTGGAACCCCAGTCTGGCGTTCACCAGTCAGGGACGTTACCACATCGGCCACCACAACCCTTTATCGAGGAAGTGAAGTATAGGCTCTGGATAAGGAAGATGTGTGTGGCAGAGTTGCATGAAAGAGAGATGGGGATGTAATGTTTGAGCTGATGTGATAAATTGTGGAACGTGTAATTTGCAGTCCCTGATCTGAGGATTATGTGATAAAGGTGAGATCCACAAACGTAAAGGTGTCCAATTTGATGTAAACTAATGCTCTAAGTCAAGGGTATCTATTACAACGTTTGGAGAGAGAGAGAGAGAGAGAGAGAGAGAGAGAGAGAGAGAGAGAGAGAGAGAGAGAGAGAGAGAGAGCACGTAGATACAAAACCGTGACATAAGAAGAGTCGGTTAGTAGGCGTTTTCTGAAAAAATATCTTAGGATTGTGAATAGTAACTGAAGGGACAAGTCGTAGAGCTTTAAAATTTTTCTAATTGGAAAATATTTAAAGTAAATGTGAACACCAGTAAGATAAGATCTAAATCGATGTTAGGGAGAGGTTGAAATAAACGTTACGTTTCTATGGTGAATTTGTCCTTTGACATGGGACATGACGCAATGGAACATACAACATTCCATCGTTAAAATGTGTAGGACGGTAATGGAAGGACTGATTCATTTAGGTATTCGATAGTAAATGCAACGAATGAAGCTGGAATCACTATAGGCTTCTTTTCGCCGTCAGAGAGCCGTTACTGCCCAAAATGGAAAGAGAGAGAAGTTGTTGCTCGAGATATTGGCTTCCCGATTGGACAGGAAGCAACGCGCATAACCGCGAGCATAACATCAGATGTAAAAGCATAAATTAGCGGCTGAAAATAGGACGTGCTCTTACTTCGTATCCTTGGGTCCACCAAGCCTCAAGAGATAATAAAAATTGCTTTGTGTATATATATATATATATATATATATATATATATATATATATATATATATATATATATATATATACACACATATATATCCCTTTCTATTTGGGGATACCTTAACGAGGTGAAAGGGTTTGCGTATCGCTATGACCAGCAAATTTGTACAAGTCAGGGGCCACCATACCATGATAGTTTGTTGTGAGCGATCAGACGACAATCACCCACTATCACCAATTCCCAATGACCAGAGAGTGATGAAATTGGCCGTACCCCAGGCATGAATAAGGACATTTCTGAGGCCTTTGTCGTGAAGTGGAATAGAAACGACTGAATTTGTTATTATGTATGTATGTATGTATGTATGTATATATATATATATATATATATATATATATATATATATATATATATATATATATATATACATATATATATATATATATATATATATATATATACAGTATATATATATATATATATAAAATTGGGGAAATTTATTCTCAGGAAAAAGAGAAGCACTAATGTTGTCAAATATATAATTGTTACAAACGTTTGGGCATTTCAAAATCATCATCAGGTAAAGATAAAAGATACAAAACAATTTCAAATAAAAAATTACATAAAATGAGTAAAGAATTATTAAAAAAATACATAAAAATTTAATAAAAGATCAATCTGTTACGAAAAAGGGGACAGCAGAGGTATTACAACTGAGCTCAGGCCTAAAATATTTAATGTGAAGAGATTTTCAAATTCTTAAGTACCTTACTGAAGAACAAGACTATCTTAAAATGCTCACTTCATAAGTTGAAATTGTATTCTCACTATTATCTTTACTTAAGGAAGTAATGAAGAGGACATTTGAAATGTCGAAACGTTTGCAATAAATATGTATGTGGAGACACTAGTGTTTCTGTTTCTCCTATATATATATATATATATATATATATATATATATATATATATATATATATATTCACACACACCGCACATTTGCGCACACAAACATACACACACACATACATATATATATATAATATATATATATATATAATATATATATATATATATGTATGTATGTGTGTGTGTGTGTGTGTGTGTGGCTGTGTGTTATCAACATATCCTAACTGCATTTTAAAAAGCATCAAAATTGGAATGAGACGAGATAAAATCGGTAATTACATTCATCTCTACTTTAATCCCTGGTGCTTTGGAATCATTTCCAGGTAATTACCCGTCATAATCAAAATAACAGCTTTTTCAATTACGTCAGCAATCAATATCTTTGACATAAACATAAAAAAAAAAAATTTAAAGTGACGTAAAAATAACTTTTAAAAATATCAATAAATAGTATAATTTAGGAAATTTTCACTATTATAATCAGCGTTGCACACTAATAACCCATGATCTCTTTATATTATTATTATCATCATTACTAGCTAAGCAACAACCCGAGTTGGAAAAACAAGACGCTATAAGCCCAAGGGCTCCAACAGGGAAAAATAGCCCAGTGAGGAAAGGAAATAAGGAAATAAATAAACGATATAAGAAGTAATGAAAATTATAAAATATTTAAAAAAACATTAACATTAAAACAGGTATTTGATTTATAAACTATAAAAAGACTTATGTGAGCCTGTTTAACATAAAAACATTTGCTGCGAGTTTGAACTTTTGAATGTCTACTGATTCAACTACCCGAATAGGAAGATCATTCCACAAATTGGTCACAGCTGGAATAAAACTTCTAAAGTACTGCGTAGTATTGAGCCTCATGATGGAAAAGTCCTGACTATTAGAATTAACAGCCTGCATAGTATTACGAACAGGATGGAACTGCCCGGGATGATCTAAATGTAAAGGATGGTCAGAGTTGTGAAAAATCTTATGCAACATGCATAATGAACTAATTGAATGACGGTGCCAGAGATTAATATCTAAATCATTAATAAGAAATTTAATCATCCGTAAGTTCCTATCAAACAAATTAAGATGAGAATCAGCAGCTAAAGACCAGACAGGAGAACTATACTCGAAAAAAGGTAAAATGAAAAAATAAAAACACTTCTTCAGAATAGATTGATCACCAAAAATCTTGAAAGACATTCTAAATAAGCTATTTTTTTGTGCAATTGAAGACGACACAGACCTGATATGTTTCTCAACAGTAAATTTGCTATCGAGAATCACACCTAAAATTTTAAAAGTGTCATACAAAGTTAAAGAAACATTATCAATGCTGAGATCCGGATGTTGAGGAGCCACGGTCCTTGGCCTACTTACAAGCATACTTTGAGTTTTGTTAGGATTCAACTTCATGCCCCATAATTTGCACTATGCACTAATTTTAGCTAGATCTCTATTAAGGGATTCGGCAATCCCAGATCTACAATCAGGAGATAGAATTGATGCAAAGAGTAGAAAAAACACTACCCTGAGGAACACCAGATATCACATTTCTATACTCACTATGGTGCCCATCAACAACTCTTTGCGATCTATCACTAAAAATTCAATAATGATGCTAAGAAATGACCCACCCACTCCCACTCTGAGTTTGAAAACAATGGCCTTATGATTAGCACGGTCAAAGGCAGCACTAAAATCAAGGCCAATCATACAAACTTCCTGACCACAATCAAGGGATTTCTGTACAACATTGGAGATTGTAAGAAGGGCATCATATGCTCTAAAGCCTTTACGAAAACCGAATTGCAAACTAGGGTACAGATGATTACCTTCAGCAAACCTATTAGGACGTTTGTCCAAAAGACGCTCAAAAACTTTAGATAATATGGGAGTTATGGAAAGTGGGTGGTAATCAGTTGGACTTGAGCTACCCCAAACACATACATATTGGAGTAACATTACCAATTTTCCAACAGGTGCTAAAAGCTCCTCTTCTTGCTAGCTTGCGCAAAATAACAGATAACTTTGGAGCTAAGAAATCTAGTCTTTAAGTAAAGGAGGAACTGTTGCATCTACACCAAAGAGTACAGATTTAAGTGTAGTCCACCACTTATGCTCCTGGGTTGTACCAGAAAGGGTTTCTTTTATGCTTAAATTGTATTCTTTTTCAGTTGAGGCATAAACCCTCTTGAGGAAAAGCTCTAAGCTGAGTATAGTTATTCCACGTCAAATCTGATCTGTTACCCTTCCAAAGATGATAGGCCTCTTGCTTCTCCAAATAAGCACGTCTACAATCATCATTGAACCATGGTTTGTCCTTCACCCGGTACCTTAGTACACGAGAAGGGATACACCTATCAATTATGTTGACTAGATTCCCATTCAAAAGGACTACAGGATCAACACTACTATACAATTAAGAACAATTCAAGACTAAAGGATCATGCAAAATCCCATTCAAGTCTGCATGAGATTTCATATAAATCTTACATGAGTAAGATACATCACGGACAGGCTGCTCAGTCTTCACTATTAATGAAATCAAGGAATGATCAGATGTCCCAACTGGAGAACCAACCTTACTTGTTATAACGCCAGGGGAGTCGGTGAATACGAGGTCTAAGCAATTACCAGACCTGTCAATAGCTTCACTTATGATTTTCTCACAGCCTGATTCAGCGGCAAAGACTAAAGCTGGTAAGCCATGGCAATCTGTAGGAGAAACAGAATTTAACCACTCCCTATGGTAAGCATTATAGTTATGAATCATCATTTCCTCCTACGCCTACTGATGCAAAGGGCCTCGGTTAGATTTCGCCAGTTGTCTCTATCTTGAGCTTTTAATTCAATACTTTTCCATTCATCATCTCCTACTTCACGCTTCATAGTCCTCAGCCATATAGGCCTCGGTCTTCCAACTCTTCTATTGCCATGTGGAGACCAGCTGAACGTTTGGTGAACTAATCTCTATTGGGGAGTGTGAAGAGCATGCCCAAACCAACTCCATCTACCCCTCATCATGATCTCATCTCCGTATGGCCCTCGAGTAATCTCTCTTATAGTTTCATTTCTAATCCTGTCCGGCCATTTAACTCCCAATATCCTTCTAAGAGCTTTATTCTCAAATCTACTAAATCTATTGGAGATTGTTTCATTATCGTACCATGACTCGTGTCCATAGAGTAACACCGGTCTCACTGAACTGATATATAGTCTAATTTTTATGAATACATAGTAATAACTTTAAGTAGTTCAAACTTACAGCAATGTCTTTATGTTGAACAGGCTGACATAACTATTTTTATAGTTTATATGTGAAATATCTGTTTTGATGCTGTTACCTTCTTTAAAATATTCTATTTCAATTGATCATTATTTTTCCTATCGTCTATCCATTCCCTTATTTCCTTTCCTCACTGGGCTCTTTTTTTTCCTGTTGGAGCCCTTGTGCTTATAGCATCTTGCTTTTCCAATAAGGGTTGTAGCTTAGCTAATAATAATAATAATAATAATAATAATAATAATAATAATAATAATAATAACTGAAGTAGTAATAGAATAAAAAGTAAAATAAAACCCGAAGTTGCAAAAGAACAGTATGGATTTATAAAAATGAAAGGCACTTTCGTATCGGTTAAAAGCTAAATTTCAAAATCTAATCAATATTGAATTGAATGAAATATTAAAAAGGCAACCTAATTAAGAAATTGACTATCCCATTCAATGTAACACTACTCAGTGTACTACGAGAAACATAAAACTTAGCGAGCTTGTGTATACTATTGTAAACTTTATTAATGAGTACAAGTATTTAACATCTTAATATTTACTCCATGGGTTTTTTCTAATTGCTATTGAAATAGAATCAAGGAAATATACAGTATTTAGCAATCATTGGTCGATATAATTTTTTGGTGATATGTTAGGTGACATTTTGTTCGCTTATGTGGAAAATGTAATTATTTATACAGACTCTTTGACTGAACACATACACGATCGTGAATTAATGTTAAATTAACTATATAAATTTCATTTGAACTTGAAAAGAAACGAATGTGGTGAACGTAGTTTTATCAAGAATCAATTAGTCTCTTCAAGTTATGTTGAATCTAATGTTGGACTGAAGATTGCTAAAGAAAAAGTCCAAGCCAATTATAATTCAAGTGTTCAGGGATTACTGGTTATCACAGAAATACTTGAAATCTGATGGAAGATGAACGCATTTCAAAATTTTTATAAATAAACTTCTTAAATCACCAACCATGATCCCAGATTTGTGATTTCTTATATAGCAACAGATGCTCCAGATGATAGGTTTGGAGGTATTTTGGTTCCACTCAAAAAATGATAAGGTGATAGGCTAACTAAACGAATTTTGAGCGAAGCGAAAAATCTATTTTTGGGTGAGATGGCCATGTCGTCCTGATGGAAGTTCCTATAAGTAGCTTCCTAAGGGTTATATGTACTACAGTGATATTCCCAGAGAATTTTACTTTTAGGTATCCAGAATTGTAACTCCAGGCGCGAATATCCTTAAATTTCTCTCAAGGATATCGCATAATATCAGAGGACGTATTCTTGACACGCCACATAGCAATCTGCACCCCTAATAGCGTTTACGCTTCGAGGGTTAAGTGGCAGAATAGAAGGGGAGCCGTATCAAGGTTACCCTAGTTCTCATACTATTCAGTATCACAACAGCGCCATATCCAAGATGGTGAACATTCCTTATTTTGTTAATAAATCAATTTATTCCCATCAAAAATTAAGATCATCTAATATTGATGAGAAAAATTATACTGACTGATCACAAACCCATAACATTCTTGTTCGAAGGTTTTGATTTCAGTCCCAAGAGGGCTATATGGTATTTGATAATTCAAGAATTAATGACATAAAATATGTAAAAGGGAAATTCAATACTTAATTACTTAATCTCTGGTGTTGAAAATCATTCCTGCATTTGGAATGATGCTCTAAAAAATGTAATAGGGAAATTAAATACTTAATTACTTAATCTCTGGTGTTGAAAATCATTCCTGCATTTGGAATGATGCTCTAAAAAAGGATCTTCATCTAGTATGAATAATATCTATAATCATGTGAGTAATTATATGTATTTTATTGCAATAGGACATGATGAAGATAATGATAAAGATATAAACGTCGATTGAAAAAAAAAAGATAATTCATGGATTACAGATATATTAAAATGGCAAAGCACTGGTCGTCCACTTTCTTGAGTTGGGAGTTCTCTTGACTGAGGGTAGAGTTGGGCACGCTATTCTATCTATTTCCTTATTTCCTTTCCTCACAGGGATATTTTCCTTGTTGGTGCAGTTAATGGGTTCATAGCAACCAGCTTTTCCAACTAGGGATGTAACTTAGCAGGTAAGTAAGTAAGTAAGTAAGTAAGTAAGTAAGTAAGTAATAATAATAATAATAATAATAATAATAATGAAGCTTCTGAGAGTGAGAAGGATTCTTCTTATAAAAAAAAATTAAAAGTCTGAATATTATCATCTCGTTGATACTTGTTGACGCACAAGAAGTACTGCAAGAGAAGAAATCTCTGTTGTGGTGATACACAAGTCTTTGAAAAAAAAAAAACAGTCCTCGCGTGGCTACACATACATAAATCAAATGTCCATCCAGGTAGCTCCGCTATGTAGGAAAAGGTAAGGCTTATGTTCGATTGGAAATCTTTATATAACATTGAGATGTTTATGGAAAAAAACTGTAGAGTATGCCATACCGTTCAAAGTAAACAACCTCAGTATTATTCGAAAGAATACATGTGTATCTATTATCAGGATTTTCAGAAACCCAAGGGGGTAAGAAACATTTAGTTATTACTGGTGTGGATATATTCCCATTAAAAAGTAATGCAGCACAAGAGTGAGCATATATATTTCATGGAATGTTTTTGTGTCGTCATGGAATTCTAACCTCTCCTATTTCTGACACTAGGGGAGAATTTAATCATTTTATCTAAGAGTCTTCGCAAATACAAGAAATAAATATAATGGTTTCCTATGCATGATTAAATGAGTTGGTAAAAGGTCTTATCTGCAAAATTCTGGAGGATTTTACTGTTGGAATTAATAGACCATTAGTGTCGTTAGGTCTATAATAAATACATCATACCATCAATTAAATGTCTCCTCATGAAGCGTTATGCAATATACAGGCGATAACGCCTTTTGATGTACTTAACTCATTGATAGTTATTCCTGACACGTTGCAAATTATAATAAATAATAGTAAATTATTAAAGTTGTTGCAACGAGATTTGCTTGGCGTAAATGCAAAAGCTACTTCTGATATAAATAAACTAGCTACGAAAACTGTTTCTCAAGTTAACGCTAAAAAGTTTCGATTACGAACTGATAACTAAATTTGAGAGTCGCTTTTAAATGACAGATCTTTTCATTATTTTCCGGCTACAGGTAAAGAAAGTTCTAAAAATCAGAGGAATAAGGAAGCAAATGCGAAAAGCGAAAATATAAAGATATATTGGATAACGACAAAGCTTTATAAACAGAAAACCGTACTGTTATAAAAATCAGACAAATAAGGATGTGAATGTAAAAAGTGGCAAAGTGGCAATCGACAGAAATATTGGATTACGAAATAACTGAAAACGAAGAACCTAACAGTCATACAAATCTGATGAATAAGGAAGTGAAAGCAAAAGGTGAAAATATAAATAAATGTTTCATGGCGATAAAGCTCTTGACACAGAGGACCGAACAGTTATAAAAATAAGACGAATAAGAAAATTAATGGAAAATGTTAAATGGCAGACCTTTTGATTGCTTTCAGGCTACAGGTAAAGAACTGAAGTAACCCGAATGATATGAGCCTCAATACTACATAGTATTCTAAAAGTTGTATTCCAGCTGGGATCAGAAAGAGGAATGATCTTCCTAATTATTATTATTATTTTTATTATTATTACTTGCTAAGCTACAACCCTAGTTGGAAAGCCAGGGTGCTATAAGCCCAGGGGCTCCATAAGGGAAAATAGTCCAGTGAGAATAGGAAACAAGGAAAAATTAAATATTTTAAGAACAGTAACATTAAAATAAATATTTCCTATACATAAAATATAAAATATTTCCTATATATAAAATCTTTAGCAAAACAAGAAGAGAAATTAGATAGAATAATGTGCCCGAGTGTACCCTCAAGCAAGAGAACTCTAACCCTACACAGTGGAAGACCATGGTTCGGAGGCTATGGCAACACCCAAGACTAAAGAACAATGGTTTGATTTTGGAGTGTCTTTCTCCTAGAATAGCTGCTGCTTACCAAAGCTAAAGAGTCTCTTCTACTCTTACCAAGAGGAAAGTAGCCACTGAACAATTACAGTACAGCAATTAGTCCCTTGATCGAAGAAGAAGTGTTTGGTAACATCAGTGTTGTCAGGTGTAAGAGGAAAGACGAGAATGTGTAAAGAATATGCCAGACTATTCGGTTTATGTGTAGGCAAATAAAAAATGAGCCTTCACCAGAGAGGGGGATCCAATATATTACTGTCTGTCCAGTCAAAGAAACCAATACCTCTCTAGCGGTAGTGTCTCAATCAGGTAGTTGAATCGGTGGGAACTTCAAAAGTTTAAATTTGCAGTATATGTTTTTATGTATAATAGGCTGAGCATAATTTGGATCTCATAAAAGGTGTGAGTGATCATTTATAGTTAACTAGTGTACGCAACCAGTCAAAAATGACAGCTAAATATTTAGATAGATATGCACACGCACATCCTGGTATGACTACTCCCTGTTCCCCTTCCCACCAAGGTACGAGGAGAGCTGAGCGTGACTGGATAGATATATATACATATATATAATATATATATATATATATATATATATATATATATATATGTATGAATATAAACAGTATATACACACACACATTATATATATATATATATATATATATATATATATATATATATATATATATATATATATACCAACACACTTGCTCTTTATTATATAGGGAAGATATCTGTAATTTTGCGATAATGTTAGTGTTGATTGTTCCAATTCATGTTAGAGAGGATGATCTGCTATGATTTGACACCACAACGTGATAGTGGAAACTGGACTTTCTTCTGTAGGAAAATAAGTATTACTTAGTACAGATATTAAGCTTCCGTTTGTGTCCCAGTCAAAGGTCTTGTCACTTGATGGTGATATTAGTATCCTTGAAACCGCCCTTTGATTAAATGAAATTTTCTTAAAATTTACTGATTTATATTGACAACAAAGTAGAAGCCTACTATTGTCAAATTATGGTATTTACTTCTCAGTAATTAAGAAGTGATAAATATGTATGTTTAAATATTAAAGAAAATTTCAATAGACAGACAGCATCGAGTTTCATCATATGAAACAAGAGTCCTGGGCCTTACAAACGATGCTACAACCCATCATCCGCTCTGCACGAGTTAAATGGATTGTTCGCAACTATTGCGTCATTTGCAATATCAATTAATTCGTGCTTCACAAGAGCACGAGACACACCTGGTCTACTCAGATGGCACTTACACTGTATGTCATCACTCAGTAACTTAACCTAAGTGGAGACAATGAGTATTCTCTCTTGCTTTAGGGTTGTGGTGGCCGATGTGGTAACGTCCCTGACTGGTGAACGCCAGACTGGGGTTCGAGTCCCGTTCAAACTCGTTAGTTTCTTTGATAGCTGCAACCTCACCATCCTTGTGAGCTAAGGATTGGGGGTTTGAGGAGGCTGTAGATCTATCTTCTGAGTCATCAGCAGCCATTGCCTGGCCCTCCTTGGTCCTAACTTGGGTGGAGAGGGGGGCCTTGGGTGCTGATCATATGTATATATAATCCGTCTCTAGGGCACTGCCCTCCTCGATAGAGTAATGTCACTGTCCCTTGCCTCTGACAATCATGAGTGGCCTTTAAACAGGCTGCCTTAGTGCAAGAGCCCGTGTCTTGCTATAGGCAAGGCATTCTTAAACGAACAAACGAATGAGCTTCCTGCCTTTCATTTGTGCATTGAGAGAGAAATTACAGTACATTAACACAGCAGGGTCACATACCTTACTAGATATCGTTACCAAATCCCCAATAATTTGGTAGTTAAAAAAGTTTCTTAAACTGTTCTTGTTCCCACCACAAACTCAGTTTTTATCTTCATTTTATTATTATTATTATTATTATTATTATTATTATTATTATTATTATTAGCTAAGCTACAACCCTAGTTGAAAAAACAAGATGCTATGAGCCCAAGGGCTCCAACAGGGAAAAATACCCCAGTGAGGAAAGGAAATAAGGAAATAAATAAACGATATAAGAAGTAATGAACAACTAATAAAATATTTTCAAAACAGTAACAACATGAAAACAGACATTTTATATATAAACTATAAAATAACTTATGTCCCCCTGTTCAACATAAAACATTTCCTTTTCATCCTCCAATGCCAAGAACACATCAAGAGACAACTAAGTAAACCCTAAGGAGCTGTTTGGGGTCATCAGACCATTGTCTTGCATTGCATCATTTTGTTTGGAAATGCAATGCCTCTATAAATACCTTGCTTTTCGATTTAGGCGTGCTTTGTATATGTGTCTACACTTACAAAAAGCATTCGTTTCCCTTCCATGAAGACACTAGAATAACATTTATTAGGTTGAATAAGTTACGTTAAGTAAAATTTGGAAATCAAATCGACTGAAATTACATATAAAAATCAAGTTATATATCAGCTTAATGAGATCGGTGTTACTGTAAGGATATGAGTCGTGGTATGACAATGAAAAAATATCCAAAAATTTTTGTAGATTTGAGAACAAACTCTAAGAAGAATATTGGGAGTTAAATAGCAGGACAGGGTTATAAATGAACTAAACTAAAGAGAGATAAACTCAAGTGCCATATGTGGATGAAATCATGGTGAGGGGTAAATGGAGATGGTTTGAGCATGCTCTTCGCACTCCCCATGAGAGATTAGGTCACCAAACTTTCAACTAGGCTCTACAAGGCACTAGAAGAGTTGGAAGACCCAGGCTTACATGGCTGAGGATTATGAAACGTGAAGTAGGAGATGATGTATGGAGAAGTATTAATTTAAAAGCTCAAGATAGAGACGACTGGCAAAATCTAACCTAGGCTCTTTACGTCAATAGGCGTAGGAGATGATGATGATGATGATGATGATGAAGTTTAATTAAGTTGAGGGTCAACACGGATGTGTGTTATAGCCCTCTCTCATAGGCCGGTTCACTGTTTAAATTTAATATGTATCTATTGTAAACACATAATACTTAAAAATAATATCAATTGTTACAAGCAGGTGAAGGTAAAAGTGGAAGAAAAAAAGAGGGCTTCTGAAGAATGGCGGCAGAGTAATAGTGTAGGGAAGTATGAAAGATATAGAGAGAAAAATGTGGAAGTAGAGCGCAAGGTAAGTGAGGCAAAGAGGGCAGCTGACCTGAGGTGTGGTAAGGGATTGGGTCATTCACATGAAGAGAATAAGTAGTAGTTTTGGAAAGAAGTGAAGAGAGTAAGGAAGGATGGTTCAAGAATTGAAGAGACAGTGAAAGATGGAAATGGAAGGTTGTTAAAAGGAGAGGCAAGGAAAAGGTGGGCGGAATATTTTGAAAGTTTACTGAATGTTGAGGATAATAGGGAGGCAGATATAATTGCTGTTGCAGGTGTTGAGGTGCCGGTGATGGGAGATGAGAATGAGAGAGAGAGATTACAAAAGAGGAAGTGAGGAGAACACTAGATGAAACGAGAGTAGAAAAAGCATCTGGTAAGGATGGTGTGAGAGCTGAGATGTTGAAGGAAGGGGTGTGACTGTACTTGAATGGTTGGTAAGATTGTTTAATATGTGTTTTGTGTTGTCAATGGTACCAGTAGATTGGGTTTGTTCGTGTATTGTACCACTATATGTGCATGAGTGTTGTAATTCAAGGGGTATTAGTTTGTTCAGTGTGGTTGGCAAAATGTATGGTAGAGTACTGATTAATAGAATTAAGGATAAAACAGAAAATGCAATCGTAGAAGTACAGGGTGGTTTTAGAAGAAGTAGGGGTTGTATGAATCAGATTTTTACAGTTAGGCAGATATGCGAGAAATATTTAGCAAAAGGTAAGGAGGTGTATGTTGCGTTCATGGATCTGCAGAAAGTGTATGATAGAGTTGATAGGGAAGCAATGTGGAATGTGATGAGGTTATATGGAGTTGGTGGAAGGTTGTTGCAAGCAGTGAAAAGTTTCTACAAAGGTAGTAAAGCCCGTGTTAGGATAGGAAATGAAGTGAGTGATTGGTTTCCGGTGAGAGTGGGGTTGAGACAAGGATGTGTGATGTCGCCACGGTTGTTTAACTAGTATGTTGATGGAGTGGAGAGAGAGGTGAATGCTCGAGCGCTTGGACGAGGATTGAAACTGGTAGACGAGAATGACCATGAATGGGAGGTAAATCATTTGTTGTTTGCAGATGATACTGTGCTGGTTGCAGACGCGGAAGAGAAGCTTGGCCAATTAGTTTCAGAATTTGGAAGGGTGTGTGAGAGATGGAAGTTGAGAGTTAATGTGGGTAAGAGTAAGGTTATAAGATGTACGAGAAGGGAGGGTGGTGCAAGGTTGAATGTCATGTTGAATGGAGAGTTACTTGAGGAGGTAGATCAGTTTAAGTACTTGGGGTCTGTTGTTGCAGCAAATGGTGGAGTGGAAGCAGATGTACGTCAGAGAGTGAATGAAGGATGCAAAGTGTTGGGGGCAGTTAAGGGAGTAGTAAAGAGAGGGTTGGGCATGAATGTATGAGAAAGTGATTGTACCAACTGTGATGTATGGATCGGAGTTGTGGGGAATGAAAGTGATGGAGAGACAGAAATTGAATGTGTTTGAGATGAAGTGTCTGAGGAGTATGGCTGGTGTATCTCGAGTAGATAGGGTTAGGAACGAAGTAGTGAAGGTGAGAACGGGTATAAGAAATGAGTTAGCAGCTAGAGTGGATATGAATGTGTTGAGGTGGTTTGGCCATGTTGAGAGAATCGAAAATGCCTGTCTGCTAAAGAAGGTGATGAATGCAAGAGTTGATGGGAGAAGTACAAAAGGAAGGCCAAGGTTTGGGTGGATGGATGGAGTGAAGGAAGCTCTGGGTGATAGGAGAATAGATGTGAGAGAAGCAAGAGAGCGTGCTAGAAATAGGAATGAATGGCGAGCGATTGTGACGCAGTTCCGGTAGGCTCTGCTGCTTCCTCCGGTGCCTTGGAAGACCGCGGAGGTAGCAGCAGTAGGGGATTCAGCGTTATGAAGCTTCATCTGTGGTGGATAACGGGGGAGGGTGGGCTGTGGCACCCAAGCAGTACCAGCCGAACTCGGTTGAGTCCCTTGTCAGGCTGGGAGGAACGTGGTGAGGAGAGGTCCCCTTTTCTGTTTAATTTGTTTGATGTTGGCTACCCCCCAAAATTGGGGAAAGTGCTTGGTATATGCATGTACAAGCAAGATGGTTTTATTACGTGTTCCTACGAACCTTTCCGACACATTTTTAGTACCTATCTCTGATGAAACATATGTATGTTTTAATGCTTCTGCAAGTTACAATTTGGTTTATCCTTTACTTTGAATATGTATAACCTTTCCTGTATTTCTTTTAATTCAAGCATCTGATTTATTCTAATTTTTGTTTGCTTATTGTAAATGATTTCTTTGTTTTGCCTCCCGGATGTGAAGAGGCGTAACCGAGCAATGTAATGAGAAATAAGAGAAGAGGGAAAGGAATTCTTAAAGCATACAGTATACTCTGAAATGTTTACTGACACTATATCAGATTTCCGTACCACAATCGTGATGTGTCATCAGCAAATGTAGGGCCTCTAACTTGCTGTTATGCTGATCCTAAGAATAGGCGTGATAATTTAATCTGTAAATGGCAGGAGTATGTATGCTGCCAACTAAGTCTTAAAGTTGTAATTGAGCTGCACTTGAGAGAAAGTAATCAGATGAATAAGATTATCTTCTTCTTCCCCAATGTTATTCCTACATTAAAGGGTCGGTTGCCTGATGCACCCTATCCAATACCTCTTCCAACAAACCTCTCCTCTCCATATCATCCTTCACCTTGTCTCGCTATCTAATTCTCTGCCTCACTGTCAATCTTCTTCGTCTTACAGGTTCCTCAGAAGCATCCTCACTCCCTCTCCAACATCCATCCTTAAAACATGCCCAAACCATCCCAGTCGTGACACTCTTATCCTCTCTGTAATCTTTACTATGCCTGCCATTCTTATTTCATTTTCCAATCTATCAAGCAGTGATATTTCCATAATCCTCTTCAGAATTCTCATATCTGTTCTCTCAAGCCTTGCTTCCTCTTTTCGTCTTAGAGCCCACGTTTCCTATCCATACATCAACACTCGTTAAGAAACCCTCAATCATAAAATCTTTTATTTGAGTCAATCTCTATTAACACGAATGCTACGGGGTTTTAACCAGAACCAATATCCTCCATATTGCCTTTATCAATTCCATCAAACAAAAATTCTGGGTCAATGTATCCCACAAACAGTATTTCCTTCTGCCTTCCAGACTTCACACAAATGATTTATAACAAACACTTGACATCTTTGACTTGGGAAGGGTAGAAAATTCGAGTCATGCTCATAGCTCTAAAAGTTTTCCAAAACTGTTCATAACCTTACCGTCCCTACAGCTAGGAATGGAGGATTTGGGGGAGGCTACAGGCAAGGTGTAAAAATTGAAGCATTATCCACCTACATAAAGGGCTACCTAAAAATTATGAACAGCCACTGGTTGGCCCTTCCTGGTTTAAAGATTGGGTGGAGAGTAGGCTTGAGTGCTTATCCTGTGTATATGTGGTCAGTCTCTAGGCTACTGACCTTTTTGTCTCTTGGCACATGATTGACGTTTAAACCTTTACCTGAACCAAAATTTTCCTTGTCAGTCTCTCTGTCACTTGCCTACTTCTTTAATTAAAACCCTATCATACACTTTCCAGGTATACATTGCGGTGATATTCCCCTAAAACTACAACTGTCACCTTTAACTGATTTTCCTTCAAACAACAAAATAATCATTCGTACATACATGCATGCATGCATACGTACACAACACACACACACACACACACACACACACACATATATATATATATATATATATATATATATATATACATATATATATATATATACATATATATATATATACATATATATATATATATATATATATATATATACACATATAGTTTAAAATGTTAAATCAAGAATACACCATTAATATCGAATTCATTATTCCTCAGGAATAATTTACATACGTATGAAATTACATACAACATACAAGCAATTACAAACACCCTCAAAGCAATCCAAACCCATCCCATTTATAATTCGTAGGACATATTTGTTAATTGAATAATCAAAAGCGTAAAAATTCATATAAACCTTTAAAGCGCAAAATCTGCCTGAAATATATATGAGTATATATATACATATATATGTGTATATATATATACATATATGTGTATATATATACATATATATGTGTATGTGTGTTTGTGTGTGAGCTGTATATGTGTGTACATACATACATATATTCTCATTATACGCTGTTTCCCTTTGAACCAGGTTCACTAGTAGGATGCAGCCTCACAGATTCTAAGCTAGCTTTAAGGAGTGGGGTTACAAGCCACAAACCATTTTCCCCTAACACTAGCAGAATCTGCTCTGCTGATCAGTAAACCAAGAACGATCCAAGGACCTAGCAAATGCCATCCAAGGTTTGTGGTGGTCGAAGTGGTAATGTCCCTG
>NC_090745.1:124801173-124808673 GCF_036898095.1 Palaemon carinicauda | reverse complement strand
TCTTTATTCACCACAAATTCTTGCTGACAGGTGCGTGCTAATAAACAAGGAATAGTGAGGGATCTCTTAAAGAATGAGCCGTGTTAGCCTCCCAGCAGTGTGGTACGTTGTGTCAAAACATGTTGTTCCCCTCTTGACTTGAACAGTAAAATGTTTATGTTAGATCATTTTTAATAAGGCCTTTGAAATCAGTGCTTTGAGACGATTCGGTCTTGCGGAAAGAATTAAAAATAAAATTGGGTTTTTGGGAAGACTGTACTGTTTAACTCAGACGTGGTATGAATAGAGAAATGCCTTGAAAGTGTCGGAATATGTACTCGAAATGAAGTGTCTTGATATCAAAGAAGCGCTATTGTGTGTGTGAGAATAACCTAGATGTTTTGTAAGTGAAGAACGGATGAAGGTCTCGAAGTAATTAGATGGATGACAGTAAAAGAAATATTGGAAGGGAAAGAACTTATATTAATACTTAAGAAGCACGAGAGAGCTAACAAGGTAGAAATGAAATGTGTAGTCTGTGCTAGAGGTAATTAACGTTAAGCAGGCCTTTGAGCAGGATATAAATCAGAAACTCTGCAGGCAAAGTGAGCATGTGTCAGTGATTAGTATATCTTTTTATTCTATGAGCCACTCCTATTATGGAGAATTAATATTGAACAAGCACAGTATATACACATTTATCTATCTATCCATTTATATTTGTATGTATGTATATATATTATATATCTATCTATATATATATATATATATATATATATAAGTAAACACACACAACACACACACATATATATATATATATATATAGAGAGAGAGAGAGAGAGAGAGAGAGAGAGGAGAGAGAGAGAGAGTTATGGGGTCCTTTAACTGGCCAGACAGTATTACATTGGATCCTTCTCTCTGGTTACAGTTCTTTCCCTTTGCCTAAACAGACACCAAATAGTCTGGTCTATTCTTTACAGATTCTCCTCTGTCCTCATACACCCGACAACACTGAGATTACCAAACAATTCTTCTCTCAAGGGGTTAACTACTGCACTGTGATTCTGCAGTGGCTTTACTTTCCTCTTGGTAGGGGTAGAAGAGACTCTTTAGCTATAGTAAGCAGCTCTTCGAGGAGAAGGGCACTATAAAATCAAACCATTGTTCTCTAGTCTTAGGTAGTGCCATAGCCTATGTACCATGGTCTTCCACTGTCTTGTGTTAGAGTTCTCTTGATTGAGGGTACACTCGGGCACACTGTTCTATCTGGTTTCTCTTCCATTTGTTTTGTTAAAGTTTTTTATTGTTTATATAAGAAATATTTATTTTAATGTTGTTACTGTTCCAAAAATATCCTATTTTTTTCTTGTTTCCTTTTCTCACTGGGCTATTTTCCCTGTTGGGGCCCTTGGGCTTATAACATCCTGCTTTTCCAACTAGGGTTGTAGCTTAGCATTTAATAATAATAATAATAATAATAATAATAATAATAATAATATAAACCTGATACTTCACCGACTCAACAATCAGTTTAGGAATATCATTAAACAATTTAGTCACGGCTGGAATTTAGCGTTTGACACACAAGAAAAGGAAAAACTATTAGAATTAACTGAAAACTAATGCCCTGTGGTGCAAGGAATAAGTCTGGGAAGATCCGAGTGGAAAGGATTGTCAGAATTAGGAAAAATCTTCTACATCATACACAAGGAGATAATTGAATGACGGCGCCAGAGATTAATATGTAAATGAGGGATAAAGAATTTAATAAATCTGGATGTTTTGCCCAACAACTCAAGATGAAAGTTAGCAGCTGGAGACCAGATAGGAAAACCATTTTCAAAATGACAGAATAAAGGATTTAAAACATTTCCTTAGGATAGACAATTTTCAAAAATCTTGAAATACCATTGCAATATACCTATATTTGATACAAAAAAGAAGACCAAACACGTTTCTTATAATGAATTTGCAACCGAAAATGACCATTAGCTTTTGAATGATCTCAAAAGTTCCAAAAAAGATCAGGCTGGAGAGAACTTAATGTTTTAGACCCACTAACAATCATACTTTGAGATATTTAATTTGCTACAAACACTTATTTCAACTAGGTCTGTGTTTCAAGATCCTTCAACTGCAGGTCAACACTCAGAAAGAATCAAAGGAAAGACTATGGTATCACTTTCATAATTAAGAAGATTATATATATATATATATATATATACACACACACACACACATATATATATATATACACACACAATTTACTCCTACGCCTATTGGCGCAAGGGGCCTCGGTTAAATTTCCCCATTCGTCTCTATCATGAGCTTTTAATTCAATACTTCTCCATTCACCATCTACTACTTCACGCTGCAATATATATATATATATATATATATATACATATACATATATATATATATATATATATATACATATACATATATATATATATATATATACATATACATATATATATTGAGCAATATCCGTGCTTCAACACTTGTTAAATATCTAACCGAGGTCTCATGTTGTATTGAAAACCATAAGCTCTCCCTCTCGAAAACTCAGACTTGCAGCAATACACGAGTTTCTCTCTCCGGCTCTTCCGTTTGATTTTCCGCGAACACGAACTATCTGATCTGCCTGAAAACAACAACGAAAAAGTTTAAAATCTCTGACATTTTTCTTTCCACACCATTTGATTTTTCATATCTCGATGACCAACGTTCTCAAACCTCACAAATTCTCAAAAAACAAGTAGTAGGTTGAACAAGGGACTAGCCACCCGTTGAGATACTACCGCTAGAGAGTTATGGGGTCCTTTGACTGGCCAGACAGTACTACATTGGATTCTTCTCTCTAGTTACGGTTCACTTTCCCTTTGCCTACACATACACCGAATAGTCTGGCCTATTCTTTGCATATTCTCCTCTGTCCTCATACACTTGACAACACTGAGATTACCAAGCTATTCTTCTTCACCCAAAGGGGTTACTGCACTATCATTGTTCTGTGGTCTCTTTCCTCCAGGTAAGGTAGAAGAGACTTTTTAGCTATGGTAAGCAGCTCTTCTAGGAGAAAGGCACCATCAAACTATTGTTCTCCAGTCTTAGGTAGTGACATAGCCTTTGTACCATGGTCTTCCACTGTCATGGGTTAGAGTTCTCTTGCTTGAGGGTACCCTCGGGCACACAATTCTATCTTATTTCTCTTCCTCTTGTTTTGTTAAAAGTTTCTATAGTTTATATTTATATATCAATGTTACAGTTCTTAAAATAATTTATTTTAAATGCTCATTGCTCCTCTTATAGTTTATTTATTTCCTTTCCTCACTGGACTAGCCCTTGGTCTTATATCATCCTGTTTTTCCAACTAGGGTTGTAGCTTAGCTACCAATAATAATAATAATAGACTTCCATCACGCAGGTACTGTAATCTAGTTACATTTTCATACACAGAAACTAAGTTAAAAAGAGTGTCCTTTCCTTAACCAATCACATTGTGGTGGCCGATGTGGTAAAGTCCCTGACTGGTGAACGTCAGACTGGGGTTCGAGTCCCGCTCAACCTCATTAGTTTCTTTGGTCGCTGCGACCTCACCATCCTTGTGAGCTAAAGATGAGGGGGTCTGGGGGAGCCTTATAGATCTATCTGCTGAGCAGTCAGCAGCCATTGCCTGGCCCTCCTTGGTCCTATCTTCTTTGGAGAGGGGGGCTTGCCTTCAAACCTTTAAACATGGTTATTGAAAGAAATAGAAATTCGAGAGAGATCATTAGTACAGAAAGTGAATGGAAAATCGGAGAACGGCCGTCTGAATGGATTCAATGGCCAGATCACCAATTGATTTTAGTCACTCCACGAAAACCCTTTTCAAAAGAAAAGGAATAGATTCTTTTCAGAATTAACTCGTAAACCTTTTTATTTCCATTTCACAAAGAGTAGCTTTCCACCGAGTTCTTGAAAATGGGTTTTGTAACATTAAAATGAAATGAAAAACTTGTAGGAAAGGGATATTGATTTTAATCTGTCAATTCCTAATAAAGTGTAATCCCATAAGCCAGGTTGGAGTATCAAGTAATAATTTCGTATATCTTTTTTTTTACCTTTTTTTTTTACCACTGTTCTCTAGTCTTGGGTAGTGCCATAGCCTTTGTACCATAGTCTTCCACTGCATTGGGTTAGAGTTCTCTTGCTTGAGGGTACACTCGGGCACACTATTCTAACTTATTCTTCTTCCGCTTGTTTTGTTGAAGTGTTTATAGTTTATATAGGAAATATTCATTTTAATGTTAGTTCTTAAAATATTTTATTTTTCCTTTTTCTTCCTTTCCTCACTGGGCTTTTTTTCCCTATTGGAGCCCCTGGGCTTGTAGCGTCCTGCTTTTCCAAACAGGGTTGTAGCTTGGTAATTATTATTAATAATAATAATAATAATAATAATAATAATGATAACAATAATAATAATGATAATAATAATAATGATAATAATAATATTAATAATAATAACAATAATAAAAATGATGATAATAATAATAATAATAATAATATATTATATAAAAATCATTAAAATTCCAGAGGAGGAAAATAAAGATGGTATAAGCCTCCAAATTCTCAGTATCTGGTCATTATACAGGCGGCTACACTAATAACTTCAAAAGGGATGTACACCGGTATCATTCTCAAAGAGAAATGTACTAAGAGCAAGGCTTGTATGTTACAGTAGCTTTCAGTATAAATAACATGACCATTACCTAAATAGGAATCTCCCCTATATAAATAAGAGCAAGTGTCTGGCTATATATATATATATATATATATATACATACATATATATATATAATATATATATATGTATATATATATATATATGTATATATATACATATATATATATATTATATATACGAATATATATATATATATATATATATATATTCGTATATATATTATATATGTATATATATACATATATATATATACATATACATTTATATATATACATATATGTATATATATATATTCATATATTTATATATATACATATATGTATGTATATATATATATATATATATATATATGTATATATATGTATGTATGTATATATGTGTGTGTGTATTTCCGGTCACGCTCAGATGAATTGCCGGACGGTTTTCCCTTGCCATACAGATAGGGAGGAGAAAATAGTCATACCCTGGTGCGAAGGGCTACCTTCAGAGGTACACTTGGAAACCACAATCTCCCCCAAACCTGTATGTGCATGTGCGCGTGCGTGTGTGTGTATATATATCTACATTTATCAGTCATCATTTAGGGATGAGGTTGCTAGGCCCATATCAAGGGGGTTTATGCGTCAATGGCATCAGGCATGTCTTGATGGTCACCTATCCAGATACAGAACAGCCTCCATTTCCACCTCTCGAAAAGAAGTAAAAATTCAATGCCAAAGTAAAATAATGGTTCAAAGTTAGTGCTTAAACTGTTTAAATGAGTTATTTACGATATTTTGTTTATAATGCGCATATTTTCTAATAAACAAGTTTTATTTTATTTTCTATTTTATTGTACTAAAGTACCTAAACTGTAGTGCTTGTGATTATGAAATTAGCTACTCACGAAGTCTTGTTTTTACCTAGTTTATCCTGTAATAAACTGTTTAAAGGTTTTAAAGGTCGCTCATGAATGGCAGAGGCAAGGGACAGTGACACTGCCCTAGCAATCAGGACAATGCCCTAGAGACTGACCATATATTATATGATCAGCGCCCAAGCCTCCTCTCCACCCAAGCTAGGACCAGGGAGGGCAAGGCAATGGCTGCTGATGACTCAACAGATAGACCTATAGGCTCCCCCAAACGCCGCAACCTTAGCTCACAAGGATAGTCAGCTTGCAGGCACGAAAGGCACTAACAAGTCTGAGCGGGACTCGAACCCCTGACTGGGAAACACCATGCAGAGACGTTACCGATCAGGCCACAGTAACAGTTACCCTTACCCATATCGTTATCAACTATTACCTTGTAAAATCATATTTGTAATGTTGTTTTATCTAAACATGTAAACTGGATTAGATAATAATATTTCCAGTGGCAATATTCCTAGATGGGCAATTTTCCGGTGGACAATTTTCCTAGGACGATGCATGAGATGTAGAATGGTGTTTTCTACAGTATATATTACTTTCCTGATTACGGCTAGCAAAGAAAAACTTTAGGTGGTGAAAGTTTGAAATAGTCTGCTATAGTAATATGAATGGTGGAAGAAAAGGGGCAGATGACTATTACATGTATTTTGTTGACTATTACATAATTTTGAGGTTGTTAAACTAACTCCTTTTTATGAATGTCAAGTTATGGTGGTCGACGTGGTAACGTCCCTGACTGGTGAATGCCAGACTGGGGTTCGAGTACCGCACAAACTCGTTAGTTTCTTTGGTCGCTGCGACCTCACCATCCTTGTGAGCTAAGGATGGGAGTTTTGGGGAAGCATATAGGTCTATCTGCTGAGTCATCAGCAGCCATTGCCTGGCCCTCCTTGGTCCTAACTTGGATGGAGAGGGGGCTTGGGTGCTGATCATATGTGTACATGGTCAGTCTCTAGGGCATTGTCCTGCTTGATAGGGTAATGTCACAGTCCCTTGACTCTGCCATTCATGAGAGGCCTTTAAACCTTTAAACCTTCAAGGTCAGCAAAGAGAAATTGAAGGTGGTGAAAGTTCGAAATAGTTTCCTTTAGTGATATGAATGGTGGAAGAATAAAGACAGTTCATTGTTACAAATATTTTTGGGTTGTTAAACTAACTCCCCTTTATGGATATCAAGAGTGGAAGTTTAATGTGAAGGGAAGAAAACAGGATAAAGAGGATGAGAAGAATTATTTGTGAAGTATGTGTGATATAAGAAATGATTGGAGGATAAATGTGGTATTATCATCATCATCATCATTATCATTATTATTATTATTATTATTTGTTAAGCTACATCTGTAGTTGGAAAAATATGAGGCTATAAGCCCAGGGTCCCCAACAGGGAAAATAGCCCGGTGAGGAAAGAAAACAAGGAAAAATATATTTCAAGAACAGTATCAACATTAAAATAAATATTTCCTATATAATCAATAAAAACTTTAACAAAACAAGAGGAAGGGAAATTAGATAGAATATTGTGCTCAAGTGTACCCTCAAGCAAGGGATCTCTAACCCAAGACAGTGGAAAACCATGGCACAGAGGTTATGGCACTACCCAAAACTAGAGAAAAATTATTTTATTTTGGAGTGTCCTTCTCCTAAAAGAGATGCTTACCAAAGCTAAAGAGTCTCTTCTACCCTCACCAAGAGGAAAGTAGCCACTGAATAATTACAGTGCAGTAGTTAAAATCTTGAGAAAAGAATTGTTTGGTAATTTCAGTGTTGTCAAGTGTATGGGGGAAGAGGAGAATGTGTAAAGATTAGTTCGGACTATTCTGTGCATGTGTCAGCAATGAAAATATGAACCGTAACCAGAGAGGGATCCAATGTGGTACTG
>NC_090745.1:124783673-124798673 GCF_036898095.1 Palaemon carinicauda | reverse complement strand
CTCTCTCTTATGGAATAAAGATGGAATAGGGAATGGACTCTCTCTCTCTCTCTCTCTCTCTCTCTCTCTCTCTCTCTCTCTCTCTCTCTCTCTCTCTCCACATGTTTCATCAGTAAAAAGTTCCGTAATGAGGTTTGAGTAATTAAGAAAGAGAACCCAAGGCTAGAACTGTTTTAAAAATGGATCACTTAAGGTGTTTTTTAAGGAAAAGTTTGTAAGCTTCGTTAATTAAGACGTAATGTGTAAACTTCAAGAAATGCAAATTCCTGCAAATCTTCTAATGGTAAATAAGCTCTGAGAGATGATTAGGAATGTAATTTTGTTTTCCATCCTCTAAGAAAAAAAAAAAAAACACCCTGGTATTTCTCAGCAGTGTTTCTAAGCTCTCGGAGATGATATGGAATGTAATTTTGTTTACCATCCTTTAAGGGAAAAAAAAAAAAAAAACACCGACGTTTTTTAGCTACTTGATATCGGGAAGGTATAAAATAATGAACTAAGTGTGAAATAGATTACTTGAACAGCATCGTTTAAAACATTATCAAATCATTTAATCAAAATTAATATTTATTGACATAAATCTATAAGGTTTGTGTTTTCATTTATTACAACTTGCACAAAAAGTGAAAGCAACTATACATATTTATTAACAAATAAGCAAAGAAACGAATGTTATCTGTAAAGCCCTTTTACAGATTTCATATTTATTACAAACAAGAATTGTACATGACTTTATACTATAGCCTCGAGTGACTATCTAAACACAAAATTATTAGTGGCTCATCTAGGGCAAATTACTATCCACTTTCAAATGAATGAAGAGGTAAGGGGATTAAGCCACATGGAGAGAGAGAGAGAGAGAGAGAGAGAGAGAGAGAGAGAGAGAGAGATTAATATTAAGTATACGGTTACACGTCGATATGAAGGATGCATAACGGAAAATTTCCTAAACGAGTTCCAAATCATTAAGCATTCAATTCTATTGTTAAATAGTTTTTACTTGAAAATGAAGGAAAACTAAAAAAGAGACGATGTTTAGCTCTAGTAAAAATAAAAAAAAAAAGAAAAAGAGACCTGTTTTTCTACTCTACATACAAACTAAAAATTATACAGAATGCTTGGCTGTCTAGTAAAAAAAAAACGCAAAAGAGACCTGTTTTTTTATTCTACGCATAAACAGAATGCTTGGCTCTAATAAATAAAGAAAAGGCAAAAGAGACCTGTTTTTTAATTCTACGCATAAACAGAATGTTTGGCTCTAATAAATAAAGAAAAGGCAAAAGAGACCTGTTTTTTTTATTCTAAGCATAAACAGAATGTTTGGCTCTAATAAATAAAGAAAAGGCAAAAGAGACCTGTTTTTTTTATTCTACGCATAAACAGAATGTTTGGCTCTAATAAATAAAGAAAAGGCAAAAGAGACCTGTTTTTTTTATTCTAAGCATAAACAGAATGTTTGGCTCTAATAAATAAAGAAAAGGCAAAAGAGACCTGTTTTTTTTTTTATTCTACGCATAAACAGAATGTTTGGCTCTAATAAATAAAGAAAAGGCAAAAGAGACTTGTTTTTTTATTCTACATAAAAATTAAAAATGAGACGGAATGTTTGGCTCTAGTAAAAAAAAAAGAAAAAAAAATAATAATAAACCGCTAGAGACCTATTTCTTTTCATTACATGCAAACTAAAAATTGAGACAGAATGTTTGACTCTAGTAAAGATGAATGCAAATGAGACCTATTTTTTCATTCTACATACAACCTAAAAATAAGACAGAATGTTTGACTCTAGTAAAGATGAATGCAAATGAGACCTATTTTTTCATTCTACATACAACCTAAAAATAAGACAGAATGTTTGACTCTAGTAAAGATGAATGCAAATGAGACCTATTTTTTCATTCTACATACAATTTAAAAATAAGACAGAATGTTTGACTCTAGTAAAGATGATTGCAAATGAGACCTATTTTTTCATTCTACATACAACCTAAAAATAAGACAGAATGTTTGACTCTAGTAAAGATGAATGCAAATGAGACCTATTTTTTCATTCTACATACAACCTAAAAATAAGACAGAATGTTTGACTCGAGTAAAAAAAAAATGCAAAAGAGACCTTTTTTTTATTCTACATAAACTAAAAAAAGGAGACAAAATGTTTTGACTCTAGTATATATATATATATATATATATATATAAAAAGAAAAAAAAAATCCAGACACCTGATTTTTTTTCCAATCTACATTTCTTCCATCATATTCAGGACCCTCGCTACAGTCTTCACAGTAATGAACACAATCGAAAACCATTTGCCTTAGCTCGCAATTTCCCTCTTCTCTCCCTGACCCGGCTTTTCAATGCTGCTTCCCCTTAGCTCAAGTCTTTGCAAGACTCTCAATTCAGACGGCTTTATTGTTTCTTGCTCCATTGGGTTTTGCATATACAGAGCTTCCATCAAAACCAGACCTTTCGAAATTGCAAAATTCGCTGTGTAACTTTCCAGAATTGTACTATTCACTATTTTCATCAACATCTAAAACATAAAGACTTTCCCTTTTTATTAATTTTATCAACATCTAAAATATATTCTTCTTCTTCTTTGTCTGCATCCTTTCCTACGTTCATGTGGGATCGATGTTTCTAGCCAGCGTTCTCCATATACCTCTGTCCCACACTTCATCAACGGTTTCTATTGACTAATTTTATCAACATCTAAAACATAATAACTTTCCCTTTTTACTGCTTTTATCAACATCTAAAACATAGTGACTTCCCCTATTGACTACTTTTATCAACATCTAAAACGTAATGACTTTCCATATTGACTACTTTTATCAACATCTAAAACGTAATATCTTTCCCTATTCACTATTTTTATCAATATCTAAAACATAATGACTTTCCCCATCGACTACTTTTATCAACCTCTAAAACATAATGACTTTCCGTATTCACTAATTTTATCAACATTTAAAACTTAATGACTTTCCCCTATTCACTACTTTTTCATCAACATCTAAAACACAATGACTTTCACTATTCACTACTTTCATCAACATCTAAAAGATATTGACTTTCCCTGTTCACTACTTTCATTAACATCTAAAATGTAAAGACTTCCCCTATTCACTACTTTTATCAACATCTAAAACATAACGACTTTCTCTATTGACTACTTTTATTAACATCTAAAACATAATGACTTTCCCTATTGACTACTTTTATAAACATCTAAAACATAACGACTTTCCCTATTGACTACTTTTATTAACATCTAAAACATAACGACTTTCCCTATTGACTACTTTTATTAACATCTAAAACATAATGACTTTCCCTATTCACTACTTTTATCAACATCTAAAACGTAATAACTTTCCCTTCTCCATGTATCTTTCAGTCTGTCTGTCTTTCCTCATATGCTATCGAGAGAATCAAATAATGAATGACACATTTTGAATAAATCATTAATGAAGACTGCATTCATTTTACTTGATTATCTTTCGCATGTCCAAAGTTCTTCCAGAATCTTAAAAGCGTCTTCTTCATTTTGGGATGCACCCACCAACCACCTCATCAACTGAGAAAACAAGAGAACAATAAGAAGGACGCAATCTATTCTGGAGAGGTAATCCAATTGCAGACAAAAGAATCCAGACAAGATTTGAATTTCAAACAGTTTATGATACACGAGACGTAAATTCCGAGGACTTCGCGAGTTTCGTCTTCAAGTGGAAGGAATGCAACACTTTGAAACTTGAAAAAAAAAAAATCCAAAAGGGGAATTTTTGTTGTACACTCGTACAGAGAGTACAAGGAAAGTAATGTAACATATCGTACAGAGAGTACAGGGAAATGTAATGTAACATAAAATGTTGGAAATAAACATTTCCTTTTTTATATTAATACCTACTCTTACAAAAAAAACACCGCTTGTGTACATCTATAAAATTTGGATATTATTATTATTATTGTCATATGCTAAGCTAAAACCTTAGTTGGAAAAGTCCAAGGGCTCCAACAGGTAAAAATAGCCCAGTGAGGAAAGGAAACAAGGAAATACATAAACTACAAGAGAAGTAATAAACAATCAAAATAAAATATTTCAAGAACAGTAGCAACATTAAACTAGATTTTTCTTATAGAATCTATAAATAAAAAAAAAAAAAAAAAACAAGAGGAAGAGAAATAAGACCGATTAGTGTGCGCGATTGTACCCCCAAGCAAGAGAACTCTAAACCATGACAGTGGAAGACTATGGTACAGAGGCTATGGCACTACCCAAGACTAGAGACCAATGGTTTGATTTTGGAGTGTCCTTCTCCTAGAAGAGCTGCTTACCATAGCTAAAGAGTCTCTGCTACCCTTACCAAAAGGAAATTAGCCACAGAACCATTCCATTCACGTAGTTAACCCCTTCGGAGAAAAATAATTGTTTGGTAATCTCAGTGTTGTCAGGTGTGTAAGGACAGAGGAGATTGTGGAAAGAATATGCCATACTTCTCAATGTATGTGTTTGTGTTCTGTAGGCAAAGACAAAATGAGCCGTAACCAGAGAGAGAGAGATCCAATGTGGTACTGTCTAGCGGCTCTAGCCAGACAAAAGATCCAATAAATCTCTAGCGTTAACATCTCAACGGGTGGCTGGTGTCTTGGCCAACCTACTGCCGCCTTTGTTCGTGTATAATAGCAAATATTTCGTGAGATGTAAACAATTTATTATTCACAAGAGCTTCATTGGCTTTCATGACATCCTATAAATTGCAGTCTCTTCTCGATGTTACAATGAAATTTAACAAAACTTAATATCTTTTGAAAATATTTTTCTGACGAATCCTTTATTTATCTAAACAAGTAACTAATCTCAACTGGTATGAAATACTCTTATTTCTAGAAATCCTTTATACATTTCAACTTTTTCATAAAAAGTTATCATTCTTCTTTTAAAATATGCGATGGGTTTTTTCTTTGCTTCAGTCTATTTTACCTTGGGAATAGAAATTATAAGCACTTGTGCTATCTTCACACAGTAGATAAATCATATAGAAAAACATGTAATTTAATTTTCATGATCTGGTCTTTACAAATTACAAAGTTCAACTTCTCTTCTACCGCGAATGAGCTTACAAATCCCCTTAATAATTTCCTTTAAAAAATTGGTATCATAATACAAGCTAAGCATTTAAAATCTTTCATATTATCTGCTTGATTAATTTCAAAATTCTTTCAGGATTGCCTAAGTCACTAACTAGTACAGACCTTCCTGTGCCTTCAAATCCAGTTATATGAATTAATATAAGTTACATTTTTCCTTCAATTACATTTTTCCTTTACTTTCAGGACATAGTAAAGCAATTGTTTTAGAGTAAAGCAAAATCATATCTCAGAGGAAGTTGGCAAAACAAGGAAAGCCACGTAAAACCTCTTTTTAATTGAGCTAAAATCCTATCTAATCTTACTTCTCAACTAACCAGAAAACATATCTGCACTCTCTTTTGTTCTTTTTAGTCTTTTTTTTTTTTCATTTACACCGAACCACTTCGTATAGATCATCATTCAAGGACTCAAGCTACTTTCCTTCTTAAGAACATACTGTACCAACCGTGTGTCACACGATCGTACATAGTACCGACATTTCATTTTGTGTATATATTATGCTTGTATCTTCGCTCTCCCCTCACACTAAAAAGAACCTGAAATAATATGTATGTTTTTCTCACCGTTAATTGTTCACCGGTGTGGTGTCGGTTGAACAGGAAATTTCCTGTTGCATTGAACCTGAAATAATGTGTCTGTTTTTTTCACCGTTAACTGTTAACTGGTGCGGTGTCGGTTGAACAGGAAATTTCCTGTTGCATTGAGTTTTTGTATATAAAGGCGAGTGTTCTGTAATAAAGTTACTCAGTTTTGAGTCACAACCTTCTCTCGGCTCGTCACAATACTGATGAAGTCACTCATAAGTGGGCAGATGAGCCGAACAAATCTGCTTGTCTTATGTTCTCCACAGTGGATGGCCACATTTTGAAATCGATCCCATGCCAGTGTTCAATTATGCCATGAATAACCTTGAGAGGCCAACACTCCCCCAGGCAAAAGTGAGATCCACCTTCAAGACGACACATAAAAGATAGGCAAGATCAGGTGACGCTTCTCCACTGACTTGAACTCAATTCCAAGTTATTTTGCTGGAATAGAAATATCAGCTCAAGGACTGTTGTTAGGTTCACTGAACCCGAGTACGATGATTCTGCTCTGATAACTTTGTGACACAACATCGATATAAAAAAAAGAGGCTCTGCAGCATAAAAATACCATGTAAAAGCTACGCTAGGAATAGGGAAGATGCAACAACATTCACATTTTTTGCTTAAAATCATTAACAAAACGGTATCGCTATCTAAGTATATTCATTCCAGCACCTATTAAAAAAATATTAGTCAAGGAAAATCAGTATAGTTAAGGTCTTGACATTATCAACACAAACAAAAAACGAAAAAAAAAAAATAAATAAATTGATGGAAATTTATATAGCTAGCTCTTATTTTGTCTTATTTCATTTTTATATTTAACAATCATTTTCAATTTATTTTCTTTCAAATAGTTTCAGAATCTTCGTTTTATTAATTAATCATATATCAATATGAGGTGAATGTTATAATCTTAATTGATATACCCTTTGATTGTCTTTAATATTTTCGACTCTGATGGTGAAAAATAAAAAAAAAATTCCAAAAAACAAGCAATAAAAATATTTATCAAAACTCCGGTACTGTTATTCACATTGACACTTCGCTTTCCTAGTAATAAACACATACGTGCACTATATATATATATATATATATATATACATATATATATCTATATATATACATACATATATATAATATGTATATACACATTATATATATTTTTATATATATATATATATATATATACACACACATATATACATATATAAATATATATATATATATATATATATATATATATATATATATATATATATATATAATCACCATAAACAAATATCTTCATTACATCTAAAACCATATTGATAAACAAAGTGAAAAATACTAATACCTCTTTTTGATTTATTCTAATTTCGTGCAGTCCCAAATTTACCAGTTAATTAATAACAAATATTTTCATCTCTTGGATATAAGGATGTATACTTTACGTAAGAAACTAATGTACACTATACTATCTTATTTCTCTTCCTCTTGTTTTGTTAAACCTTTTATAGTTTATATAGAAGATTTTTTTTTCTTAATTCTGTTACTCGTCTTGAAATATCTTATTTTTCCTTGTCCTTTCCTCACTGGGCTATTTTCCCTGTTGGAGCCCCCGGGCTTGTAGCATCCTGATTTTCCAACTCGGGTTGTAGACAACCCTAGTTGGAAAAGCAAGATGCTATAAGCCCAAGGCCTCCAACAAGGAAAAATAGCCCAGTGAGGAAAGGAAATAAGGAAATAAATACATGATGAGAATAAATTAACAATATATCATTCTAAAAACAGTAACAGCGTCAAAACAGATATGTCCTAAATAAACTATTAACAACGTCAAAAACAGATAATAATAATAATAATAATAATAATAATAATAATAATAATAATAATAACAATAATAATAATAATAATACCTTTTTCTCCTTTTAATCCTATACACATATCTCCATTACAACCGCGTCAAGACATGTTTTTTTTAAAGGATTCCACTCTACTTCAACACCCCCCCCCCACCCTCACTCCCCCCACCCCTGTTTTCAGAGGTTCTAACAGAAATGATTTCTTTTTTCAGGGCGGAAAAGGTTCAGCGAACTGCAATCCGAAATAGTGAGAGCTATATTTCCAAGGCCTTCCTTCCTACCGTGCTTGCAAACGTCCGAAAGTGGATTATTTAAATGTGATGTGGATTCGATTTGAAAACTGATATGGACATACATACAGAATTAGGGGAAGCGTGAAAATGTTGTCCGATACATTTTAAGTAATCGTTCATAGATCTTTTCTTCTTAGTGACTATTCAACTCGATACACTTGCGGAGATATCTCACGTTGGGTGAATCAAATGGAATGAATACAGCTACGAAGTTTAAAGATTCGACAAGATTCAAAAGACATTCGTATGGCAACACTTACGTGGACGATACATTATGCAACTCAAAAGCCCTCTGCATCAAAAGTAAAGAGAGACGAAAAGAGTCAAGAGGCTGAGGATAAGAATAGAAAAAGTGCAAAGCGGAAGAGACTTGTGAGAGAGAAGAGCGCAGAGGAAAAAAAGAAAACATTCTTCTGTTGGATATTGGCACCCCTGATTGTAACCATGGCAGCCAACGTTCTTCTTCCGATCCTCTTCCCTCTTTCGGATGAACTGGATTATCCAAATGGTGAGTAGGATTTTCGAACTCTTGCATTGTGGCCTTTTTCATTTTCTATTCAAAACCCTCCACCTTTTTTTAGAGTTAAGAACCTTCTGACTACTTTCACTGACCCTGCTTTTTCATAGCAACTTTCGGCAACTTTCATTGGCCCAACTATTTCATAACAACTTCAATTCACCCTGCTTTTCCATGACAAATTTCATTGACCCTGTTTTTTCATGGCAACTTTCATTGGCCCAGCTATTTCATGACAACTTCAATTCACCCTGATTTTCCCTGGCAAATTTCATTGACCCTGTTTTTACATGGCAACTTTCATTGACCCTGCTTTTCCATGGCAACTTTCATTGGCCCAGCTATTTCATGACAACTTCAATTCACCCTGCTTTTCCATGGCAAATTTCACTGACCCTGTTTTTTCATGGTAACTTTCATTGACCCTAGATTTTCATGTCAACTTTCACTAAACCCGCTTTTTCAAGAAATTTCATTAACCTTGCTTTTTCATGGAAAATTCATTGACCCTACTTTTTCATGTCAACGTTCATTGAACCTGCTTTTTCAAGGAAAATTTCATTAACCCTGCCTTTTTTATGGCAAATTTCATTAACTTTGCTTTTTCATAGCAAATTTCATTAACCCTGCTTTTCAAGGCAAATTTCATTAACCCTGCTTTTTCATGGCAAATTTCTTCTACATTGCTTTTTCATGGCAAATTTCATTAACCCTGCTTTTTTCATGGCAGATTTCAACCCTGCTTTATCATGGCAAATTTCATTAACCCTGATTTTTCATGGCAAATTTCATAAAACCCTGCTTTTCCATGGAAACTTCATTGACAGTAGTTTTTTGTATATATACAATTTATTTATAAACTTTTACCTACAAGGAAATTAAGGAAACAAAACCATTCATTTCAGAAACAGGCGTACGAACATGGAAAAAAAAAAAGATGAAAATATACAACTAAACTCATAATAATTAGTTGCATCTCATTTACCATAGACCTCTAAACTGTTCCTCTGACGACTGGAATAAAAATGGTTCTTCCTCCCAAGATTTTTGGTTCCATTTACTCTCATTAATTGGTAATTCATTGTTTGGGAGGAAAGGCGAGCCTCGTGAATAACGAAGTTTTCCAATTTGTATCTGGACTTTTACCTGCTCTAAATGTCCTTGACGACATTAGACTCTCCATTTCAATACTACTTACTTGTAAGCACTCTCAATATTTGCCATTTTCCAATATTTTATTTATTTTTTTAATAAACATTATTCGGCATATCGAATTTCAAATATAATCTGTTTAAAAAGATGATGATGATAATGATGATGACGATGATGATAATTATTATTATCATTATTCTATATTATTATTATTATTATTATCATTATTATTATTATTAACCTTTGAAAACTTAAATTAAAAGATCTACTTCATCAAGCCCTCCAAACATTTGCCATTTTCCATTATTATATTACTTTTTCAATAAAACTTATTCACCAAAACGAATTTCGATAAGCTAGTTAAAAAAGATAATTCTTAACATTAGAAAACATAAGTTAAAAGAAAAATTCAACATATCTAAAAAATTTGCAATTTTTATTTCTTTATGATTTACATCAGAAAATTTGGGATAAATGAAAAACAATTTTATTCACGATAAAAATTTCTAAAAAAGGCTTAAATAATTTCAACTGGAATGGTTAACTTGACAGACCCCACTTATAACTTAAGGATTTACTTATAGCAAATAATGAACGTAACCACATCGGCCTTTACATATTCAAAACATATATTTTTTTCCAAAGAGTGTTTTGTCAGTAACTTTTCTTAATTCTATTTTTAAATCTTTCAGTGAACTAATCCACACATATTTTCTTAATACTCCAAAATCCTATTTGAGACAAAATAACTAAAGCCTTCAGAGAGCACATCATCCACGTAAAAAGCACATCAACTATCCACCAATCAAACTCCACTTAAAAATAAAAAGTATATCAACCATCCACCAATCAAACTCCACTTAAAAATAAAAAGTATATCAACCATCCACAAATCAAACTCCACTTAAAAATAAAAAGTATATCAACCATCCACAAATCAAACTCCACTTAAAAATAAAAAGTATATCAACCATCCACAAATCAAACTTGTCACTTATAAACAAAAAGTATATAAACCATCCAAGAAAAAAAAACTCGTCGCTTCAAAATAAAAAAATATATTAACCATCCACAAATAAAATTCGTCACTTAAAGATAAAAAGTTATCAACCATCCACAAATCAAACTCGTCACTTAAAAATAGAAAGTTATCAACCACCCACAAATCAAACTCGTTACTTAAAAATAAAAAGTATATCATCTATCCACAAATCAAACTCGTCACTTAAAAATAAAAAGTATATCAACCATCCATAAATCAAACTCGTCACTTAAAAATAAATATCAACCATCCACAAATCAAACTCCACTTAAAAATAAAAAGTATATCATCCACAAATCAAACTCGTCACTTGAAAATAAAAAGTATATTTACCATTCATAAATGAATCTCGTCACTTAAAAATAAAAAGTATATCAACCATCCACAAATAAAAATCGTCACTTAAAATTAAAAAATTTATCAACCATCCACAAATCAAACTCGTCACTTAATAATAATTAGTATATCAGCCATCCACAAATCAAACTCGTCACTTAAAAATAAAAAGTATATCAACCATCCATAAATCAAACTCGTCACTTAAAAATAAATATCAACCATCCACAAATCAAACTCCACTTAAAAATAAAAAGTATATCATCTACAAATCAAACTCGTCACTTAAAAATAAAAAGTATATTTACCATTCATAAATGAAACTCGTCACTTAAAAATAAAAAGTATATCAACCATCCACAAATAAAAATCGTCACTTAAAATTAAAAAATATATCAACCATCCACAAATCAAACTCGTCACTTAAAAATAAATAGTATATCAACCATCCACAAATCAAAATCGTCACTTAAAATTAAAAAATATATCAACCATCCACAAATCAAACTCGTCACTTAAAAATAATTAGTATATCAGCCATCCACACATCAAAATCGTCACTTGAAATAAAAAAATATATCAACCATCCACAAATCAAACTCGCCACTTAAAATAAAAAGTATATAAACCATCCACAAATCAAACTCTTCACTTGAAAATAAAAAAGTATATTAACCATCCACAAATCAAACTCGTCACTTAAAAATAAAAAGTATATCAACCATCCACAAATCAAACTCGACACTTAAAAATAACAAGTATATCAACCATCCACAAATGAAACTCGTCACTTAAAAAGAATCTCAACCAATCATATATCAAAGTGATCACTATGGAAATGTATCAACCAATCAGAGAACAAGCTGACAATTTGAATAGTTTAACAACCAATCAGAGAACAAATAGTTCTTTTGATAAGTGTCTCGCTTATTAGATCAGAATAAATCTCAACCAATCACACGTTCATTTGAAAATCATATATATATATATATATATATATATATATATATATATATATATATATATATATATATATATATATATATATATATATATATATATATATATATATTCTACATCGATCCAAAAATATACGGAATAACATGAAAATTTAACAATGAGCAATTTTTATAAGGATGGGCACAAAAATTAAAAGAGAGAGAGAGAGAGAGAGAGAGAGAGAGAGAGAGAGAGAGAGAGAGAGAGAGAGAGAGAGAGAGAGAGAAATATAAGGACAGGAAACAAACAGAGAGAGAGAGAGAGAGAGAGAGAGAGAGAGAGAGAGAGAGAGAGAGAGAGAGAGAGAGAGAGAGAGAGAGAGAGAGAGAGAGAATATAAGGACGGGAAACAGAGAGAGAGAGAGAGAGAGAGAGAGAGAGAGAGAGAGAGAGAGAGAGAGAGAGAGAGAGAGAATCATGAATACTTCCTCGTGTATAGTCAATAAAGCACAGCAATGACAATGCACCAACAGATATCGATTACATCAATTCCGTAATCAGATCCAAGAAACCCGACTTGTTTTATTTCACATTCTCTGTTATTGTACCTTGGAAACTAAAAGAGGTTTCAAGATTTTCATTTACAGATATACTGTATATTACTTAGATATCAGCTTGAAAAAAAGGATTTATTTTTCATAGATATACGGATGGTAGTTCATCGACAAAGGTCAAAAGGTTAAGCCATGGCACTCAACATATATAGATATAATCATGGACGAAGTATGTCATAGGCAAAAGTTCAGAGCAAGATTTAATAAGAATCAAAGTGACGTCATAGCCAAAGGCAGTTTAGATGATGGTATATAATCGTCAAGACAGAGAAGCGTCAAACACGAGTATCATATGCAACCGTACTTTAAAGGTTTAAAGGCCGCTCATGATTGGCATAGGCATGGGACAGTGACATTGCCCTATCAAGCAGGACAATGCCTTAAAGACTGACCATATATATCTATGATCAGAGCCCAAGCCCCATCTCCACCAAAGCTAGGACCAAGGATGGTCAGGCAATGGCTGCTGATGACTCAGCGGGTAGACCTATAGGCTCCCTCAAACACCCCCATCCTTAGCTCACAAAGATGGTGAGGTTGCAGCGACCAAAAAAACTAACGAGTTTGAGCGATACTCGAACCCCAGTCTGGCGTCCACCAGTCAGGGACGTTACCGCATCGGCCACCACAACCCAGAATTATACAGGGAGAGTCATCACCGTCAAATACATGATCAATCAGTTACCAAAAGCCCGAAAAATAAAAAATAAAAATATTATGTTTCTAACTTGACACAACTGTTAAAAAATTTATCCAAGTTAATAAAAATTGCTTTTACAGGAAATGAAGCAAATTATAAAAGAAAATGTTTTTTTTCTCTAAAATAAAAACGGCAGTTCCTGAAAGAAAAGTTTGAAAATGTTATTCCTAATCTCTCTCTCTCTCTCTCTCTCTCTCTCTCTCTCTCTCTCTCTCTCTCTCTCTCTCTCTCTCTCTCTCTCTCTCTCTCTCCAATGCATATTAAAGACAAGACATTACACAATTAGTTCATGATGATAAATCATTTTTAAAAAGATTTTTTGAATAGTAAATGAAGAGAACACACTAGCTTCCGAAGGTCGATCATTATAATGAAAACGTTAAAAACCGTAATTCAATTAAATGTCGACTGATTCAACAGCTACTGATTGAACATGTGTTTTGCCTAGCAAGCAATAGGGAAAGCAAAAGTAATTGAAATCTAGATATTAATCTCTGGCACTTTCGTTCAGTTACACTGTTAAAAATTTGCACTAAAACGGTAAATGCCTGGCAACATTTATTCCAGGATTTTTACTGTTGTAAAAAAGGATATATTGACGCAAAGGAGTGGTATAAGGGTCACCAACCCGTAATATATAAGAACAAAGTAAGGTAAAATTACAGTCGTTGTATTTTACTGAAATACGGCTGATAACAGTATATTTTTATGGAGAATTTCCGATTGAAACTACGGTGTTTCTTTTAACAGTAGTTTGTTATGCATGTTGCACAAGATTTTTCATAACTCTGACCATCCTTTACATTCAGATCTTCCCGGACAGTTCCATCGTGTTCGTAATACTAGGCATGCAGTTAATTCTACACAGTCATGCCTACTTCATCATAAGACTCAATATTACACAGTTTTCTAGAAGTTTTATTCCAGCTGTGGCCAAATCAAGGAATGATCTTCCTTATCAAGCAGTTGAATTGGGGAAACTTTAAAAGTTGAAATTTGCAATGAATGTTTTTATGTTGAACAGGCTGACACAAATCTTTTTTATGGTTTATATAAGAAAGATCTGTTTTAATGAAGTTACTGTTCTTAAAATATTTTACATTAATTGCTTATTTCTTCTCATAGTTTATTTTCTTTTCCAACTAGGGATGTAGTTTGACTAGTGATGATGATGATGATGATGATAATAATAATAATAATAATAATAATAATAATAATAATAATAATAATAATAATTTTGTCGTCATTTCAGAATCTTATCAGCATCAAATCAAATCATAATAATATAATAGTCTTATGAACATTTTCATTTCATGGTACGCAGTTGATGAAAAAGGAAAGGAAAAACAGGTACCAGTTAAAATAAAGTGAAGGTTTATCAATACTAATCTTGTTTCATGGCAATTCGTAATAATAAAAATGAATTACAAGCAATAAATATGACGTTAATGTCATATTTGAACACCAGACGTTGTTTAATAACAGCACCTGTCATATTGATTAAAATTTATACCACCAACCTCGATGAAGAAACAGTCATCTTCAGACAAATACATTTTCGGGTCGCGAACAATGTAAGTTACCAAACGTTAATAAAGTTAAAATCTTGAATCTTGAGGTTGGAAATACAATAGGAAAAATATTTATTGATAAGTAAATGAAATAAAATGATTAATGATTTCTTTCTTCAGAATGATATTAGATTAGATACATCGTTACGTTCAAATTATCATTATTATTACTATTATTATTACTACCTAAGCTACAGAGCCTAAGCGCTCCAACAGGGAAAAATAGCCCAGTGAGGAAAAGAAATAAGA
>NC_090745.1:124743673-124778673 GCF_036898095.1 Palaemon carinicauda | reverse complement strand
TTTTTAAAGTTTTTTATAGTTTATATAGGAGATATTTATTTTGATGTTACAGTTAAGATATTTCATTTTTCTTCGTTTCCTTTCCTCACTGGGCTATTTTCCCTCTTGGAGCCCCTGGCCTTATAACATTCTGCTTTTCCAACTAGGGTTGTAGCTTAGAAAGTACTAATAATAATAGTAAGACGTAGGGTAAAGAATTCTTAGCGAGTTCGTTATCAAAGTAAAACATTCTCAAACGTTTCAATTTGCATTAATTGTAATCAGATACATGAAGCTATAGTATAACAAAAGGAATTAATTTAAACATGGTCATTGAAACAGCACAAAAAAAAAGACAGGGACACCTATTTCCATAGCGGATTTAAGATCAAGGTAAAATCGATGCCTATGAAATTTTTTTTAAAGTTGCAAGGAAATGGCTCTCTTTAAAACAAAGGATAACCTTTCCTGTTTTTTAAATGTATTTCAGTTACGTAAAGGAAGAAATGAATAAAAGAGTGACGAATTGATAATGAATTGATACAGCGGGAACGGGAAATGCCTGGTGGTTGTGAATGGAAGCTAAAAACAAGTTAGAAAAGATTTATACAGAAAAATAAGGATTTACTGTTTTCAGATCGCAAATTGGCGTTCCAGATACAATGCTGAATGAATAGTTAGATGCAGGTAGGAATTAAGGAAGGGATATAGAAAGGAGAGATACAGTTCTGCAGGCGAGAAACCTCAACATAGGTGGAACAAAAAGGCAGACGGTGAACTGCAAAAGTTGTGGAACCGAGTATGTATGAATCTGGGTCAAAGTCTATGAATAAATCGTTGAGCAAAGCCTTCCCTCAGTAATGGGGAGTAGGAATTGAATGAAATATGAAGGAATAAAGTGAATTGTATTACATGAAATTCATATCATCATCATCATCTACGCCCATTGACGCAAAGGGCCTCGGTTAGATTTCACCAGTCGTCTCTATCTTGAGCTTTTAATTCAATACTTCTCCATTCATCATTTCCTACTCCTCGTCTCATAGTCCTCAGCCATGTAGATGGAATAAAATAAATAAAAGAACATTGATAAACCGTGGTTCGAGAAAAAGTTACTAATAACTACACTTAATACTTAAAACAAATAACATTTGTCCATATTGAAGATAAATTAATAAAAATTTATGTTACGGGTAGCGCGTGAAACTCCCATTTACAAATTTACCTTAACTGAGTTGTTGTAAACAAATATATATATATATATATATATATATATATATATATATATATATATATATATATATATATATATATATATATATATATATTTACTTCTTTAGTTATGTTTTACCATAATACTATCGCTTATTTCCTTCATTCTCTAAAAAAAATATATTTTTTAGAGAACTTAATAATTTTACAACAAAATAATATTAACAAGTATAAAACGCCTTTTATATAACAATATTTCTTTAAAGACCGTCAACTTCATAAAAAACGTAACAGAGACAATTTAGTTTCAAAGTATAACTGCAAAAAAAAAAGGGGGAAAAATTTCATTGCGGAAACAACAGCTTCAGAAGTTTATTGTTCAGGTTAAGAGAACTACACCACACGTACCAAAACTAGGCCATTTAACGGCCTATATTCGATTTCGGTTCGACACTGACCCCATTTTTCTTCTCAAAAAATAAAAAGGAAAATAGAATCTAGTGAAGCTTTAACTGTTTCAGTTCGGTAGTTTAAGCAACTTGCAGGTACAGTCACTCATAAGATTTGATGGGAGTCCCTGTGTTTGAGAGAGATTTTTATTTCAACCCTTTCTGGACGACAGGTGTCTTGGAGCACGAAACAGGTCAAATATTCAAATTTAGTGTTTTCCCTGTCGACCAGAAAGGGGCGAAACACAAATCTCTCTCAAACACCCTGACAAACATTAACTTACATGAGCGACTGTACTACTTGTTTGTTTGTATCTCTTATTTCGATAAACAACTCACTGTAAATATGTTTTTTAAAGAGAACGAAACGGGCAATTTACAACCGATCGAGCACTTGACCTCAGCATTTGCTTGGTCGTCAGGTTAAGAGCTTCCATCGAGTATAGTCAACTAATAAACGTTGCTCGTTTTTTGCAACATGTCCACAACATCAAAACATGATCATTTATCTAGTATAAAAAACACACACACACTTCGTTGATTCAAAGGCTTTATGGAAATTTAAAGGTTTACAGGCTGCTCATAAATGGCAGAGGCAAGGGACAAGGACATTGCCCTATCAAGCAGGAGAATGCCCCAGAGACTGACCATATATGCATATGATCAGCGCCCGAGCCCCCTCTCCACACAAGCAAGGACCAGAGGGCCAGGCAATGGCTGCTGATGACTCAGCAGATAGACCTATAGGGTCCCCCAAACACCCCATCCTTAGCTCACAAGGATGGTGAGGTTGCGGCGACCAAAGAAACTAACGAGTTTGAGTGGGACTCGAATCCCAGTCTGGCGTTCACCAGTCAGGGACGATAACACATTGGCCTCCACAACCCTGACGCTTAATTAATTAAACTGCCGGCAGTACTTACTAACCGGGCCTAATTAAGCATAAAATTTACTATTCAATCAAACACACACACACACACACACACACACTATGCAATCAAGGAAAACAATTAAACCCGACAAAAATATTCCTCAAAACTTCACTGATTGGATAAGTGATCTACTAATGCCATGGATTTAAGTTTCAATCCTGACAAAGAAAATATGATTTCTAAAGCATGAAATGTGTTCTAGAGATCATGGTGTGAGGTAGATGGAGATATTTTAGGCATGCTCTTCGCGCTCCCCAATAGAGATTAGTTCTCCAAACTTTCAAATGGGCTCCACAAGGCACTAGAAAAGTTGGAAGACCCAGGCCTACATGGCTAAGGACTATGAAGCGTGAAGTAGGAGATGATGAATGGAGAAGTATTGATTTAAAAGCTCAAGATAGAGACTGGCGAAATCTAACAGAAGCCCTTTGCGTCAACAGGCGTAGGAGGAGATGATGATGATGATGATGATGATGATGATGATGATGATGATAATGATAATGATGATAAATGCCTCAAAATCTTCTCTCTGGAGTTAAAATCATCATTTGTCTATCAGTGGTTTTGTAGTATTTCGTTTGGCAATCTTCATATAGAAGACTTTTCTATGGTAATATCCTTTTATATTACTATTTTTATCATAATAAAACGAAACTGACATGGAATATATAACCAAACCAAAGCGATGCCTCCATATTAATTTTGATTTTGTGTCCCAAAATAATATAGTTAATTTAAAGTTTTAAAAAAAATGTTACTGCAGAGTTCATAACACAAAGACTCACATTCAGGGAAATTCTTTCTCTATATAAAAACGATACTTGAAGTAATATTCAGGTAAAATTGCATTACAATTTGATTAATGAATAACATCAATGGCATAAAAACAGGGGAAGCAGAGGAATGAGTAAAGGAGAATTAATTCAAAAGCAACAAAGCGAACATTTAACTTCCATACCCAAATGTAAGACTTGCCAAATGAGGTCAGAAGTTCAAGGCTCAACAGAGATGCCAAGTTCACTGATCATCATCAATCAAAACTGGATAAAGTTGTTGGAAAATTACACACCTGTACCGGATTTCTCTTGCTTGAGGTACACTAAGGCACTATATTTTATCTTATTTCTCTTCCTCTTGTTTTGTTAAAATTTTTATAGTTTATATAGGATGTATCTATTTTAATGTTACCGTTCCTAAAATATTTAATTTTTCCTTGTTTCCTTTCCTCACTGGGCTATTTTCCCTGTTGGAACCCAAGGGCTTATTGTATCCTGTTTTTCCAACTAGGGTTGTAACTTAGCAGATAATAATAATAATAATAATAATAATAACAATAATAATAACAATAATAATAATAATAATAATAATAGTGGGAGCTTTTTACGATTTGCGGTTAAAATATTTTACAACATCTCATTAAGATTGGGAGGAGTGTTTCACGAATTCAAGTTAAAATAGGTGGAGTTTTTATAGAGTTGAAATATGTGGAATGTTTTACACATCTGCATCAAGAAATGAGTATATAAAGTGTCCCTTACGACCCAGATTTAACCAAAAGAGTACACCAACTCCATCCACCAGTGGTTTCTGTAGCAACCAAGGGTACCTTATAAACTGTGTAGACCTGTCACAAATACTATTAATATCCTCTTTTGTAGGGGAAAGACCTTAGAGAGCGTTCCTTTATTGAAAAAAAAACTTTCCACAATCACTTGATGTATCCCCTAAAGAAAGTTAAGGTCATATCAAGATATTTGACAAAGTTGTAATATGTAGCGCGAAATGTTTTTTCCACGAACCGCTCCTTCAGGAAAGTCACAGACGATGATGAATGGGAGTCATTGATTCTTTTCCAACTTAGAGGGATGGAAAGAAATTTACGAACTACTCTCATTTCAAATAAGCCTATCAGATATCTACAAAAAAACTCATATCGGACCACTAAAAAATATCAATAAAAAAATAAATAAAAAAATAAAGATGAAAATCAATTAAATTCTAAGAGCCTTAAAATTCAATGAGAAGAAGCCTTACACAAATAGTTAAATATGAAAGGAAGATTTGTTTCATTTTGTGTTTAGATTGTGATGGAAGAATCGGTGAGGTATATTTTGAACGCTGGCCATCGAGAAAATTTCATTGACAGCTAGTGAAATAATTGCCCCTAATTTATCGGAAGTTAGATTTCTACTTAACTTCAACCATAGATGGGTACATATTCCTGATGTGATGTCAAAAACTTAATGGGATCATAAGTCCATGCTACTGTCAGAGGTATTAGAGGCTCATTTATAAAATTATAAATAATAGTAGCTCATTTATAAATAAAGTGGCATTAAAGGCTCATTTATAAAGTGCTACTCAATAGAGCACAGGCCTCCCATCGCGGTAGCTTATTTCTCGACTTTTTGCTTGACCGTGACCTTTGACCTTAACATGTATTAAATGACGTGGATATTCATGCACTCAAATATGAACAAAGTTTGAAGACTGACACCGATGTCCAAACTTTTGACTGATTACGTGAATTGGACATTTTGTTTGACCTTGACCTTCCAAAAATTTAATCATTTTCAGGTTTTTAAATATCAGTTAATGCCAGCAGGTTCCGTTACTCAACGATTAAAATTGTGGCCAGGAAGCTGTTCACAAACAAACCAACATACACACTCAAACAAATAAACTCACAAACAGGAGGTAAAACATAACCTGCTTCCAACTTGGTTGGCAGATATGATAAAGTGGCATTAGAGGCTCATTTATAAAAAAAATGTGGCATTAGAAGCTCATTATTAAATAAAGAGGCCTAAGAGGCTCATCTATTTAGACAAAGTCGCACATAACAGACGACTCTAACCGGATAACCACATAATATGAAAATAGTAAACAAATTTCCACTATGATATAAAAATCCAAATTCCTGCAATTGAAAACATTTTAATGAATGCTTAATGACTTTCGCCAATAAGGGGTATGCTAGGGTTAATACAGCCCAATTGAAACTCATACAAATAAATAAGACACTATGGTCTATAACAGAAGGGATACTGGTGAAGGGAAAGTGAAAAGCCAATATGAATATTACTGATATTAGCAATATAGACAGTCCAGATTACTTGCCAAGAGTATAAGGGATAAAAATTTCTCCAAGAATATTCTGGTCAAAATACGAATGGGAATTAAAGCTGTACAAAATCAAAGCGATTTTCTTTACAGGAAAATTCCTTGAAATTATAATTCCTACTTTAAATAATAATAATAATAATAATAATAATAATAATAATAATAATAATAATAGTAATAAATTAAATTTCATGATCTTTATTCAAACATAAATAATGTTACATCATAACCTTGAAAAAACTATCACTAACAAAAGGGATATCTATCAAGGGATAAAAAAGATTTTTTATTGGCCATCAATAAAGGAAAAGGATCCTATTGCTTCATTTATAAACATTTGTAATTAATTTCCCTTTTACGACCTGTTGTTAAACCTGTCTTCCTTTCTTACGTCGGTTGACTACAGCTTACTTTATATTATATCATATTATATTACAAAAAACGGAAACTGGTTAATGCCTGTGATGGACATAGGAGACTTAACTATTCGTTTAGTCTAAAATGCTATTCACATCATAGACGAGCATTTCCAAATTAATTCGGGTTTTAACGACCGTCATGAATGGCAGAGGCAAGGGACAGTGACATAGCCCTAGCAAGGAGGACAATGCCCTAGAGACTGACCATATATACATATGATCAGATCACAAGCCCTCTCTCCATCCAAGCTAGGACATAGGAGCAGGCAATGGCTGCTAATGACTCAGTAGATAGACCTAAAGGCTCCCCCAAACCCCAGATCCTTAGCTCATAAGGATGGTGAGAATGCAGCGACCACATAAACTAATGAGTTTGAGCGGGACTCAAACCCCAGTCTGGCGATCACCAGTCAGAGACGTTACCACATCGGCCACAACAAACCTTCAGGGAAAAAAAGAGTAATATGTCTGAGTTGGCCGTAAAACTAGACACTTTATTTCCTTTTCACTGAGTTCTAGTTTTTAAAAGACTCCGTGGAAAGGAGACAATTGAAATGTGGAACAATAAGGCAGACTGATAACTCAGTAAGACTACTACTACTGGCACCGTCGTTCAATTAGTTCATTATGCATGTTGCATAAGATTTTTCATAACTCTGACCATCCTTTACATTCAGATCTCCCAGGACAATTCTATCCTGTTCGTAATACTAGGCAGGCAGTTAATTCTAATAGCCAGGCCTTCTCCATCACGAGGCTCAATACTACGCAGTACTCTAGAAGTTTTATTCCAGCTGTGACCAAGTTGTGGAATGATCTTCCTAATCGGGTGGTTGAATCAGTAGAACTTCAAAAGTTCAAAGTTGGAGCAAATGCTTTTTTGTTGACCAGGCGGACATGAGTCTTTTTATAGTTTATTTATGACATATTTGTTTTTGTTGTTGTTAATAGTTTATATATGACATGTCTGTTTTGACGTTGTTACTTATTTTAGAATGATTTATTGTTAATTTGTTCTCTTCATTCATTTATTTCCTTATTTCCTTTCCTCACTGGGCTATTTTTCCCTGTTGGAGCCCCTGGGCTTATAGCATCTTGCTTTTCCAACTAGGGTTGTAGCTTGGATAGTAATAATAATAATAATACTACAACTACTACTACTAACTGTTATTATTATGACTACCTAAGTTAAAACGATAGTTGAAAAGCAGGATTCAATAAGCACAAGGTCACCAAAAGAGAAAAATAGCCCAGTGAGGAAAGGAATAAAGGAAATAAATAAACTAAAAATTCGGATATTTCAAGAGAAGTAACCACAACTTCAGAAATGTATAGTTCAGGCGAAGGGAACTCCTCCGCACGTACCCCAAACTAGGTCATTTAACGGCCTACATCCGATTCCGGCTCAACGCTGACCGCATTCCCCCACCCCCACCCCCACCCACCACCCCCCAAAAAAAAAAATTGAACATGGTAAAGCTTTTGCTCCTTCACTCGGGGATAGTTTAAGCAACTTACAGTTACTACTGGTTTGTTACTTCTTTTTTTTTTTTTTAAATTGACCACTTCATTTGTGTGCCCTTTTGGTTAACGCCATTCATACTGTAGAGTCACTCCATATACATTGCTCGTTTCTTTGATATGTCCCAAACATAAAATAATAATAATAATAATAATAATAATAATAATAATAATAATAATAATAACAATAATAATAATAATAATAATAATAACAATAATAATAATAGTAATATTATAATAATTATTATCATTATTATTATTATCATTATTATTATTATGACTAGCCAAGCTACAACCCTAGTTGGAAAAGCAAGATGCTATAAGCCCTAGGGCTCCAACAGGGAAAAACAGAAAAAGAAATAAGGAAATAAATAAACGATATGATAAAAATTTAACAATAAAATATTTAAAACAACGGTAACATCAAAACAGATATGTCCTATGTAAACTATAAAAAAGACATGTTAGCCTGTTCAACATCAAAACATTTGCTGCAAGTTTGAATTTTTGAAGTTCTACCGATTCAACAACCCGATTAGGATGGTCATTCCACATAATAATAATAATAATAATAATAATAATAAAGTTACTATTACTTATCACAAAATTTACGGCCATTTGACGTTTCAATTTAAAAGGCAATACCACTTACCAGTTGCATCCCATTAAGCAATGAACTTTACTATTCAAACAAGCAGAAGTAAGCGTGCACGCACACACGCACACACTCAAACAAGCACTTAATATGCAATCAGGGAAAGAGCAATGAAACCAAACCAATGTACCTCAAAATTTCAATGATTGGATAACTGACTCACTAATGATTTGGGGAAATAACCTGACATAGAAAACCTGATTTTCTAAGGCACCAAGTGTGTTCGAGTGTAAAGGCTTCAAATAATGCTCTGGGGTTTATATTTTCGTTCATTAGTTCAACTTTTGTTTACTAGTTAATTTTTTACTAGTTCAGTTTTGTTGATTAGTTCATTTTTTTTATTCCTTCATTTTTATTAGTTCATTTTTTACGAGTTCATTTTTGGTTACTCGTTCATTTTTGTTTATTAGTTCATTTTTAACTAATTCATATTTTTACTAGTTCATTTTTGTTTACTCGTCCATGTTTTTTACAAGTTCATTTTTGTTTATCGGTTCATTTTTGCTTATTAGTTGATTTTTGTTTATTAGTTCATTTTTCTATTAGTTTATTTTTATATTTGTCCGTTTTTTTTACTAGTTCATTTATTCTTATTAGTTCATTTTTACTAGTTAATTTAGTTAATTAATTAATTTTTGTTTACATGTTCATTTTTGTTTATTAGTTCATTTTTCTACTAGTTCATTTTTGTTTACCAGTTCTATTTTTTTTACTAGTTCATTTTTGTTTGTTAGTTCATTTCTATTAGTTCATTTTTGTTTACTAGTTCACTTTTGTTTATTATTAATTCATTTTCGTTTATTAGTTTATTTTAGTTTATTAATTCATTTTCTACTACTTTATTTTTGTTTACTAGTTTATTTCTGTTTACTAGATTATTTACAACATCCATATCGAAGTTTTCCTCTGATAATCTCCTTTTGTATTACTAAATTAAAATGACTAATTCGAACAATCCTGTATAAAACAGTCACTGCACAGTTCATGAAACTTATAAACATATTTGATCAGGTGGAACTTATATCACAATGGGCTTCACTTGTTCATAAAAAGAGGCAAAATGGTTTCTTGTATAAAGATGATGAAAGGAAAACTAAATTAGAGCCGCAAACCAAGTTTATTATAACACAGCTCCTAAATCCCCCCCCCCCCCAAGACAAATTTGGTAATTAGGAAGTTAGCTCGAACTTTTCAAACACCGAGTTTCTTACTTGCTAGTAATTTACAGGTTTGATTAAGGAGTAATTTGAAGTGAGAAAAAAACTTTCTTCATAAAGCCAAATCAGCTATAACTGAATGAAAGAAGCCAGTGGTTAATAAGAAAATAAAAGTAGCCTCCTGGCTAGTACAGTGGTAACCTGTTCGCCTAGCATTCACATAGCAGCAAATCGATCCCAGCCAGGGACTGTTAGTGTAAGCTGTTTACTGGGGAGGCCACTGCTGTGGTTGGGCACCACAGTGGGAGGTTGGCCTTGCCACGCTGACGTTCTGGTGAGCATCTATTCTGATGAAACCGGAACTGAAACCAGACACCTTTAACCTTTTAACCTTTAAAACATCTTCCATTATTACCATTATTATTAATGGCTATGCTAGAACCTTACAGTTGGAAAAACAGGAGGCTATAAACCGAAGGGCTCAAACAGGGAAATGGCCCATTGAAGGAAGGAAATAACGAAACATATAAAATAGAGTGCCTCAGAGTACCCTCGAGCAAGAGAAAACCAACCCGAGACATTTAAAGTTATCGGAACATCATTACTGAAACCAGTATTCTTGAGGCTATAAGCCAAAGGGCTCAAACAAGGAAAATAGCCCAGTGAGGGAAGAAAATAACGAAACAGATAGAATAGAGTGCCTCAGGGTACCCACGAGCAAGAGAACTCTTACCAAAGACATTTAAAGATATTGGAACATCATTACTGAAACCAGTACTCTTGAGGCTATAAGCAAAAGGGCTCAAACAAGGAAAATAGCCCAGTGAGGGAAGAAAATAACGAAACAGATAGAATAGAGTGCCTCAGGGTACCCACGAGCAAGAGAACTCTTACCAAAGACATTTAAAGATATTGGAACATCATTACTGAAACCAGTACTCTTGAGGCTATAAGCAAAAGGGCTCAAACAAGGAAAATAGCCCAGTGAGGGAAGGAAATAAGGAAACAGAGAGAATAGTGCCTCAAGGTACCCTCGAGCAAGAGAACTCTAACCCGAGACATTTGAAGATATCGGAACATCATTACTGAAACAAGTACTCTTGAGGCTAAAAGCCAAAGGGCTCAAACAAGGAAAATAGCCCAGTGAGGGAAGGAAATTAGGAAACAGATAGAATAGAGTGCCTCAGGGTACCCACGAGCAAGAGAACTCTTACCCAATACATTTAAAGATATCGGAACATCATTACTGAAACCAGTACTCTTGAAGATATATACAGAATCAAAAAATATATTGATAAAGTGGTATTATAAGAAACAGTCTCCCAGCGATATTCTGATCACCAAAACACGACAACAAACACGAGACGACGTCGAAGATACTTTTGTTTATTTCAGGAACTATCGCACTTTACCTTTAAAACAGAAAGTGATATCAATAAAGAATATTATAAGCTTTCAATTCAAAAGGATTCAAATGGTTCTTCTATTACTATTATTATTAATTACTAAACTACAACCCAACAAGGAAAATAGCCCAATGAGGAAAAGAAACAAGGAAAAATAAAATATGTTAAGAACAGTAACATTAAAATAAAAATCTATATAACCTATAAAAACTTTAACAAAACAAGAGGAAGAGAAATAAGATAGAATAGTGTGCCCAAGTGTACTCTCAAGCAAGAGAGCTCTAACCAAAGACAGTGGAAGACCATGGCACAGATGCTATGGCACTACCCAAAACTAGAGATCAATGGTTTGATTTTGGAGTGTCCTTCTCCTAGAGGAGCTGCTTACCATAGCTAAAGAGTCTCTTATACCCTTACCTACAGGAAAGTGGCCACTGAACAATTACAGTGCATTTACCCCTTGGGTGAAGAAGAATTGTTTGGTAATCTAGTATGATATATCTCTAATTTCCTATTCTGGGCATCATTATCAAATCTTAATACTGACTTAAGGACATCTTAGGAAAAAGTATAGAAATATATTATTGGTTTCAGTGGGCAAAATTATTACATTAAAGTAATCTAAAAAAAAAAAAAAAAAAAACTATAGGTTGAGTACGATAAAATAAAATAGAGATTGGAAAAAGAAAAAGTATAGTATGATTCACGACCAAGCAACACGAATACAATACATTACATAAGAAAGAAATGGCATTACAGATTTTTTCATGAAGAGAAATCAATTTAGAGACATTTTAACAAACTAATTTATAAATAAAGACAGCAAAAGGCCTTTCAAAGGAATATGATCATAATGACAACGTTAAAATCCTATTTTATGTTGAGTGCATTACACAATTTTTTCATGAAGAGAAATCAATTTTAAAACGTTTTTTCCAACAGAAAATAAAGACAACAAAAGGCCTTTCAAACGAATATAATTATAATGAAAACGTTAAAAACCAGAAGCCAATTCGATGTTGAGTGCATTATACAAATTTTTCATGAAGAGAAATCAAGTTAGAAACATTTTAGCAAACAATAAATTAAGTCAACAAAAACCTTTCCAAAGGAATATGATTAAAATGAAAACGTTAAATTTTTCATGAAGAGAAATCAAATTAAGAAACATTTTACCCAACAGAAAATAAAGACAACAAAAAGCCTTCCAAATGCAGATCATTATAATGAAAACGTTAAAAACCAGAAGCCAATTTTACGTTAACCGATTTAAAAGCTACTGATTAAACATATATTTTGCTTAGCAAGCAATTGGAAAAACAAAATTAATCTCAATTTCTACTTCACGGGCATTTGTTTATTTGATAATTTCTGGCATCGTTTGAGAATAATCTCAACATCCAATGAAATCATAATAAACTAGTCTTACTTAAGCGAATTTTCACTTCATGGTTTATATATGAAATAGGTTTTGATGTTGTTACTGGGTTTAAAATATTTTATTTTAATTGTTCATTATTTCTCATATCGTTTATTTCCTTATTTCCTTTCCTCACTGGGCTATTTTTCCGTGTTGTAGACCTTGGGCTTAAACACCTTGCTTTTCCTACTAGGGTTGTAGCTTAGCTAATAATAATAATAATAATAATAATAATAATAATAATAATAATAATAACAACAATAATAATAATAATAACAATAATAATAATAATAATAGTAATAATAATAATGTTGATAAAACAAGAGAAAATGAGAACACATATGTAAAAAAAAAAATTGTCTATAAATAGTGATCTTTTCTTTCTTGGCAATCAATAATAGTAAAGATATATTATAACAATAAATATGACATATTTGTACACCAGACGTTGTTCAATAACCTTAAATAACAAAGTGGTTAAGATTTATACCACCAAACTCAATGAAGAAATACTGATCTTTATACGAACATATTTTCGTTTAACGAACAAGCAACGTACAACGTTAATTATTGTCCGCAGTCAAGTGATATAAGAATAAAAACTATTGAGCTCCAACAAACACACGAAGATGATAGTGCACAAACAGTTGGAAAATTCCCTTTTTGTGAAGAAAATATTGAAAATAAGAAAAATGTACTACAACCAATGTGGATGAAAAGAGAAAAACTAGTGAAAATAAGGAACACACAAAACAGAAGACACAGAGGCGCCGTTGCAAAGGCGAAGCCTCAACCTGAATCTGATCTGATCTGATATAGATAAGAGTTTGCGAGCACTTAGTAACCTACACATTAACAAAATACTACTGCTATATCATCTTAAATGACAGCATTCCAATATGCAGAGACAGTTAACTCATCATTGTAAACTGCATCGGAGCACTGTGGCCATCAACAATGAATAACTGCCAGTTTTTTGCGACACAGAAAACACAAAAGGCAGTTTAGTCACTCATTTCGGGAGATTGGTTGAAGTACCTCGAGGGCAAATTTAGAGCCAAAGTTCTTGTTTTCCTATAACATTAAAGGTGTAGCTTTATTGCTCCGTTCTGCCTTCTCCAATAGAGAAGCTTATATAACCAGGTTATATAACTACCTGCAATATTAACGCCGGCGATGGATATCAACGACAACGTAATTTTACATTAATGTGACCTACTTATCTTCAAGAATATTGATTAAGGATAACGTCTCATTTGAATCTCTCGATACAGTCAACACGCTACATAAGGTTTTTATTCCATGTATGTATACGTAAATGAAGAGTCATTTATGAAGGAATAAATACACAAATTATCCATCAATGGACAATTCCTCCCAAGATGGGTTATTCCCTTTCCAACAGGCCTTATAAATCAGCTATCACTCTGCTAAACCTTATTCAAGTGACCATTTTTAAACTATTTACTTGAATGTTGTACTCTTATCTTGAGCGTGTTATGCATATGGCACACTATTTCTACTATCAACTCAACTCCAGCGAAATTATTGTTGTTGAACATTATCATTAACTAAACTTAAAATCAAGACCACTACAACAACTTTTTAAATGAGATTTCATAAATTTCACCTCATAGAAAGAAACTGTTAGAGGCACTGTTGCACAAAAATGGGTCATCTTTGTTGGGGTAATCGTCACGGAAGGTGGCTCTTACAAAAGTAAGGTTTCCAGTGCCTCGGGCGATCTTAAAGGGGAGCGACAAATTATAGATTTTATACTATAGCTTAGCTTTAGACAGACTGAAAAAAATACATTAGGCTTCAAGATAACAACTAAATGTTTGGATTAATTGTTTAGAGGGACTGAAAAAATACATTAGGCTTCAAGATAACAACTAAATGTTTGGATTAATTGTTTAGAGGGACTGAAAAAAATACATTAGGCTTCAAGATAACAACTAAATGTTTGGATTAATTACTTTGAAAACATCTCATTCATGAAATTCAATCTGAAAAAAACTTCTTTCTGGGAAAATCATAAGTAAGGAAAACTCAGTATAACTGTTTTAAATACAAATTAAATACCAATGGTATCAAACAGATAACAATTGGGTGGAATACATATGACATGATAAAAATATAAAGGAAAAATCCAATTTACAATAAAAAAAAATCTATACAAATGGAGAAGTATTGAATTAAAACCTCAAGATAGAGACGACTGGCAAAATCTAACCGAGGACCTTTGCGTCAATAGGCGTAGGAGGAGATAATAATGATACAAATCCATTAATACGTTAATGATATTGATAACCAATAACTTTCCATATTCTGTAACCATCTGGCTACTTAACAAGAACGTGCAGATTTAACTCAAGAAGTTTAAATTGGAAAACTTTTATTTCAGAGGGCACACCATGGACAGTTCTTGATTCAGCAACTTGGCAAACGGCCTCTTCATTCAGCAAATCTGTCAAGTGATAAGGAAACATTTTCATATCAGTCCAACGAGCCCTTTTGCATCTGCGAATTCACACATACAAACACACAAAGTAGGACTCTTATGTCTGATAACAGTAACATTTTCATATCAGTCCAACACTCCATTTGCATCTGCGAATTCAGATAAGCAGACACACAAACTAGGATTCTTATGTCAAACTTCTATCACCTCGTCGTCGGCATTTAGTAGGGGCAAACTTCAGTGACCCAGTTAATTTAAAAGAGATAACTTGCAATCAAACCATATCACTAGTTCACTCCCTTTGACAAACACAATGGGAAAAGTAAAACAGAATAGACCATTCTGAGTGAATCGATTAGATATACTTTGTGGAAAGTAGTATTCAAGAAAAGAAATGTGTAATTTACATTATAAACATTCAAGTACATTAATATTATCATTATGATTCAAGCTGCAACACTAGTTGGAACAGCAGGATGCTAAAACCCCAAGGGCTTGAATAAGGAAAGCAGATCAGTGAGGTAAGGAAGTAGAGAAATGATAAACTATATATGAGAAAAAAAATCAATTATATATAAAGTATGAAAGGAAACTTATTTCCTAACGTTCAACTGAAGAATATTTGCTGGAATATAAATTCTAGAATAGTGAGCTAGTATTGAGCCTTAAAATACAGGAGGCAATTATCTTAGAATTAATTGCATATTTATAACCTTTCCAATCGAAGCTGGCAGTTGAGCAGAGGTGATTTTCAAAATACTTATTATTATCATCATTATTATTGTTTTTGTTATAATTGTTGTTGTTATTATTATTATTATTACTATTATTATTATTATTAGTATTAGTATTATCAATTGCTAAGCTACAACCCTACTTGGAAAAGCAAGATGCTATAAAGTCAAGGGGCTCCAACAGGGAAAATAGCCCAGTGAGGAAAGGAAACAAGAAAAAATAAAACATTTTAAGAACAGTAACATTAAAATAAATTTTTCCTATATAAACTATAAAAACTTTAACAAAACAAGAGGAAGAGAAATAAGATAGAATAGTGTGCAAGAGTGTACCCTCAAGCAAGAGAACGCTAACAGTGGAAGACCATGATTCCTCTTCTATCAATCACTTTCCTTTACAAGTTTTAAACCAAGCACACCTGAAGTTAAGCTGGATCAAACACTTAGGGGGAGGGGGAGATTTGACTTTAAGACCTTGGAATTAGCGGAAAATTTTGTATTTTTATAAGTATCATACAACCGATTATTTATTTATTTTCATTCTCTATTCTATTTATTCCTTCCGATATACTGTAATATTATCATATATTCTATGTCATTCTTTGTATTAATGAATAAGTATAAATACTGCTGCATAGATATTAGTATTATATGTAGTATCTTTTGATACACTTCTGAACTTTTGAAGGAAAACAAAAACATTATAGCCTCATTTCCTTGGCCTCGGGCGGCCTCTAGACTGCGACCTTTTGAATCCAATATCGCTCTTACAATCAGCTCTGGAAAAAAAAAAAAAAAAAAAAAAACACTACCACCTACAATTACAGTAATGAAACTTGGGTTTTAACCAGTAATAGATGAAATAAGATATGCAAACTATCTTTTGAAAGCTAAACACATTTAAATAAATGAAACATATTTCAATAGACTCCTTGACGCTATGATTAACAACATTAAACTGATGGCCTAGAAATTATGTAGATCGACTGGTACGGAGACAGACATGAAATAAGTTTGGCTGTTAGTAGACGGGACGGATCTCATCAAGCCCTAGGGCTAAAGAACACCTGTTCATCTCGCTCACAAACACACACACACACACACACTGTCAATGCCCACTCAGTCTTTCAATCTTTAGCTGAGCCCTCATGGAAAAAGGCAAGAAGTCATACGCACCAAAAGGAGAATCAGTAGGCTAAGAGAAATTACATAGACAAAAAATGAATAAGTAATTAGATTGCATAAGACTATCTCATGGTTATAGCCTGATTCCAAACTATACTTCCATACCAAAAAATAAAAATTTTGAAAATGAAAGGCACACATACTATTAACGGGATACAATTTTTTTTTAGTCAATCATTGTTAATACGAAATTATCATTAGTGAGATAAAACTTTATTTTTTATTTTTAGTTAATCATTGTTAATATGAAATCATTCATCAACAACTTGCTGCTTGAGGCAATCGACTCATTCTTATAAAGGTACATTAAAATGCTTAGCTTCGGGCTTTGAAATGGTTAATTAATCTGCTTTTGGGGATAACCCATTACGTACATTTCTTAAGACGGATGAGATGTACACAGTATTTTGAGTTTGATACGAAGTATTCTGAAAATGACCCTGGTCCAACGGTAATAGAGCTTTTGATAGAGTTTATAGTACAGAATGGTATACTCTGGATAAATAAAAGTGAAAACGATGGCTAATATTAAGAAAAATCTTAAGCTTATACACAAAAAAAAAAAAAAAAAAAAAAAAAAAAAAACTGAATGACGGTGGCTCTGTACCATGGTCATCCACTGTCTTGAGTTAGAGTTCTCTTGCTTGAGGGTATACTCGGGCACACTATTCAATCTCGTTTCTCTACCTCTTGTTTTGCTAATTTTCATAGTTTATATAGGAGATATTTATTTAAATGGCATTGTTACTATAATATATTAATTTTCCTTGTTTCCTTTCCCCACTGGACTATTTTCCCTGTTGGGGCCCCTGGGCTTATAGCATCTTGCTTTTCCAACTAGGGTTGTAGCTTAGCTAATAATAATAATAATAATAATAATAATGATAATAATAATAATAATAATCAGGAATTCAACCATAAGTTATCTAACAAATTACGATGAGAGTTAACCGGTGAATACCAGCCAGGAGAACAATAATTGAAACAAGGCAGAATGAAAGCAACAAAACAATATCCTCAACAAATATCTTTATGTTGTACAGGCTGACATATATCTATTTATAGTTTATATAAGAAATATCTGTTTTGATATTGTTAATGTTTTTAAAATATTTTATTTCAATTGTTCATTACTTGTTATATCGTTTATTTATTTCCTTATTTCCTTTCCTCACTGGGCTATTTTTCCCTCTTGGAGCCCTTGGGCTTTTAACATCTTGCTTTTCAAGCTAAGGTTGTAGCTTAGCTAATAATAATAATAATAATAATAATAATAATAATAATAATAATAATAATAATAATAATAATAGATTGATCACACACACAATCTTAAATGACTTCCTCAGTATGCCAATTTTTATACAGTTGAAGTATACGGTGTGTTTAAAATTACACCTAAAATTTATAATAACTTGTATGAAGTTCTTGAACTAAATACGGATGAATCTGGGTCAAAATGAAGAAGTCTTTGAGCAAAACTTTCCCTGTTTAATAAATAGTAAATAAAAGTAGTAAATAAAAGTAAATAAAAGTAATGTGGGGGAATAAAAGTATGGGTTATATCAAAATTCATAAAGGTGAAATGTAGAATAAATAAAAGAATAAGACACAGTATAAGAAAAGCAGTTCGACCTGAGTAGGGAAATAGGTGTTAATAGTACCTGGGCTTGAAAATAATAATAATAATAATAATAATAATAATAATAATAATAATAATAATAATAATAATAATAATAATTACAACCATCATCATCATCATCATCATCATAATAATAATAAAGCGAATTTATGCGAAATTAAGAAAAAATTTCAACAAAAAAGTTGATATTAGGCTAAGCTTATATCTTTCTAGCTTTACATACTTATTACAAACTATAAAAATATATATTATTTCTTTAGTTCCAAGTTTTATTACAATATGATTATTAATTCTTGCAAGCAAAATTTTTCAAAACAAAATCTTACCTTCATATGATATATGTAGTATGTAGTAGGTTGGCCAGGGCACCAGCCGCCCGTTGAGATACTACCGCTAGAGAGTTATGGGGTCCATTGACTGGCCAGACAGTACTACTTTGGATCCTTCTCTCTGGTTACGGTTCATTTTCCCTTTTGCCTACACACACCGAATAGTCTGGCATATTCTTTACATATTCTCTGCTGTCCTCATACACCTGACAACACTTAAGATTACCAAACAATTCTTCACCCAAGGGGTTACTGCTCTGTAATTTTTCTGTGGCAACTTTCCTCTTGGTAAGGGTAGAAGAGACTCTTTAGCTATGGTAAGCAGCTCTTCTAGGAGAAGGACACTCCAAAATCAAACCATTGTTCTCTAGTCTTGGGTAGTGCCATAACCTCTGTACCATGGTCTTCCACTGCCTTGGGTTAGAGTTCTCTTGCTTGAGGGTGCACTCGGGCACACTGTTCTATCTTATTTCTCTTCATCTTGTTTTGTTAAAGTGTTTATAGTTTATATAGGAGATATTTATTTTAATGTTGTTACTCTTCTTAAAAATTTAATTTTCCTTTTTTTTTCCTTTCCTCACTGAGCTGTTTTCCCTGTTGGAGCCCCTGGGCTTGTAGCATTGTGCTTTTCCAGCTGGGGTTGTAGCTTAGCAGTTAATAATAATAATAATAATAATATTATCAATCATAAAAGGCCTTTTATATAACAATATTTTTTAAAAAGTTACATTCCAAAATAAAGGTAATGGAGAAATTTTGGTTTCAAGTATAACTGCAAAAGGAAAAAAAATACGAATTTCATTTTTGCTTTCCGAGAGAGAACCGCAGCTTCGGAGTTTATAGTTCAGGTGAAGGGAACTACTCCAACACGTATCCCAAACTAGGTCATTTAACGGCCTACATCCGATTCTGGTTCAACAATGACCCCATCTTTCTTCCCTAAAAAAAGGAAAATAGAAGCTGCTGAAGCTTCAGTAAGTTTAAGCTACTTACAGTTACTGCTGGTTGGTTTGTCTTTTATTTCCGGTAAAACTTCAGTAGAACTTCAAAAAGTTCAAATTTGCAACAAATGAATTATGTTGAACAGGCTGACATAAGTCTTTTTGTAGTTTATATGTGACATATCTGTTTTGGCGTTGTTACTGTTTTTAGAATGATTTATTGTTGATTTGTTCTCATCTTTTATTTATTTCCTTATTTCCTTTCCTCACTGGGCTATTTTCCCCTATTGGAGCCCTTGGGCTTATAGCATCTTGCTTTTCCAACTAGGATTGTAGCTTGGCCAGTAATAATAATAATAATAATAATAATAATAATAATAATAATAATAATAATAATAATAATAATATAAACACCTTACAGTAAATATATCTGTATTATTTGAAAGGTCAAAACTGGTTATTTACACCAAATATAACTCTTAGTCTTAGCATTTTCGTTGTCATCTGGTTAACAACTTTCATTGCGTATAGTCACCCAATTAACTTTACTCATTTCTTCAGTGTACCAGACATAAAACCATAAATCATAAAATTAGTATTATCGTAAATATAAACTTTTTGTTAATCAAGAAGAAAAAAAACACAGGTATTTGACATTGAAATTTAATTTCCAACATCACTTGCCAGTTGGACCCAATCAAACATTGAAATTTACTATTCAGCCAAATAGACGACAGCCCACCCACACACTATGCAATCAGGGAAAAGCAATTATCTCCAAACTAATATTCATCAAAACTTCAGCGACGTGTAAATGGTCAAATAAGGACTTGAATTGTCTACTTCTTATTTCAGGGAAGTAAACTTTTGACTTTGATAAAGAAACCTCTATATCTAAAACACTACTTGGGTAATATATGCTTTGCCTAATGATTAGATTTTGTTTATTCATTCACTCAGAATGGATTGACAACTGACCAATTCCTATTGCTTTAAATTTTAAATATATTCAATATATAATTCGAGAGAGAGAGAGAGAGAGAGAGAGAGAGAGAGAGAGAGAGAGCGAGAGAGAGAGAGAGAGAGCGAGAGAGAGAGAGAGAGAGAGAGAGAGAGAGAGAGAGAGAGAGAGAGAGAGAGAGAGAGAGAGAGAGAGAGAGAGACTTCCATTATAATAACATGATGATGTGAAGAACTTGATGAACCTCGACTACCAGAGAATTCTTTCTTATTAAATTTCTTTGTGTACAAAATTAAAGATACAAATCTTAACATTCCAGCCTAGAAATGTGTATCGCAGAGTTCATAGTTCTTAGATATACTTTGGTTCTCACATGTACCTCTATAGTTCATAGTTCTTACATATACTTTAGTTCTCATATGTACTTGTGTAGTTCATAGTTCTTATACATACTTTAGTTCTCATATGCACTTCTATAGTCCATAGTTCCTATATAAACTTTAGTTCTCACATATACTTGTATAGTTCATAGTTCTTATATATACTTTAGTTCTCACATGTACTTGTATAGTTCATAGTTCTTATAAATACTTTAGTTCTTACATGTACTTGTATAGTTCACAGTTCCTATATAAACTTTAGTTCTCACATGTACTTGTATAGTTCATATTTCTTATATATACTTTTGTTCTCACATGTACTTGTATAGTTCATAGTTCCTATATAAACTTTAGTTCTCACATGTACTTGCATAGTTCATAGTTCTTATAATATACAGTATATACTTTAGTTCTCAAATATACTTGTATAGTTCATAGTTCTTATATTTACTTTAGTTCTCACGAAATACTTATATAGTTCATAGTTCTTATATATACTTTAGTTCTCACATATACTTGTATAGTTCATAGTTCTTATATGTATTTTAGTTCTCAAATATACTTGTAAAGTTCATAGTTCTTATATATATTTTATTTCTCACATATACTTGTATAGTTCATAGTTCTTATATATACTTTAGTTCTCACATATATTAGAGTGCTACTGTTATTAACACACATTGAGTATGTGTTGTTTGAGATGTTGAGTCTTGAATTAAAGTCCAGTGTTAAACATCTCATTCACAGGAGTGTAGCTGGTTTGGTCGGATGACCAATTCAGGTGAAGTATAGATATGAACTGGCTAAAATATCAATATCACAGATATTGTATGTTTAGTTGTCTCAGCATTTAAACACAATATGTAAACTTTACATTCGTCTAGGAAGACACCTGCATCCGGTGACGACACAATCTTTCACACGGTATGCATTTGTGTTGATGCTTCAGAAAAATGTCACATTGCTGAGGGATGCAAAATACATCCTGTTATGATTTTATCTGACTACAGCAAATCTCACGCTAGCATCTTCATCCACAATGACATATTACGTCATGTGTTTTAAACATGTAATAACTATTACATTAGCTCGGCCAGCTATCTCAATTTTTTTTTCTAAAAATTTAACAACACGCCAAAATATGTTTACTAGGAGTGTGACTGGATATATGTATTATTCTTTGTTTAACTTTAGCCATAAGCAAATGAGGACGAATGTCCAAATAGGCACATAAAAAAAATAATAACAATAATGCATATGAAAAGATATTATCAAAGCAAAAAAAAAAAAAAATGCATGATAAATACAGATCACATATATGGTACATTGCTAGCAAATGATTATATGGTGCCAAAAAAAAAATACTGATATACATATGATTCGGTAACTTATTAAAGAATAATTGTTACCTTTGTCAGAAACATAGATAAACACAATACGGTAACTAATAAAAATATTTGTTGCCTTGGTAAAGATTCAATTTTAGTGCACAAACACGAATTCCTGGTACGTACACGGACCACGGTTTCGTACACATATATATATTTATATATAGGGCTGATATATTTTATTAGATGCCCATAGATTCTGTTATTTTTATTTTTTTTCTCTTTTCTTTTAACATTCCGGCTTATATATTTTATTAGATGCCGAGAGAAAAAAATGATTTATTTTTTTAAATGTTTTTTAAATGTATTTTTAACAACGCAAATGTTCTATAATTTCTTCAATTACATATTACTAGCGTACTAACGGCTTTTCGTACACACGCTATTTCCAGACCATTTTACTCCTTTAGCGAATGAGGTGGCCACTTCAAACGGCTTTAAACTGAATTAAATAAGGAGTTTTGTCTGGACATGGCAAAACGTTCTGTATATCGAGTTAAAGCATCTATAATTACTAAGAGGTGCTTATTTCCTCTGTCTGACTCGTAAAATCCTGTTAACAAATCTAAATGTATTCTTTCAAAGGATTGATTGGGCACGGGATAAGCCCCTAGGCTGACAGGTGTTTTCGTATGCCCTTTGTTTTTCTGACATGTGCGACAATTAGCTATGTGTCTTTTTATGTGTAAGCATTGTATGCCAATAAAACAATGATTTGGCTTTCTGTGACATTAATGAGAACCCCGGGTGTCCATGTAATGGATTTGCATGCAACCAATTCAGGACAGTGGAAATGAGTGAGATTGGTACTACTACCTGGTTGTTAGTTACATGTGGTGTATTGCGGGTTTTCCTTGTCACAGTCCTACACAGAATATTATCTTTGATTATATAATTCTGGTGCTTATACTTTATATATCCCTTTTCCTTATGATTGACTTTCAAATCATTTATAATTGTTTCTATTTTCTGATCTTTTCTTTGCTCAGTCTGTAATAATTCAGCGCTCCAGCCTAAATCTTCTTGTTCAGATAGCGTTTTAACAATAGGCATGGATGTTGATATATCTATTAATTCAGCTAAAGGCTCCGTACAAGATGACACGGGGTTGCGTGATAATGCATCCGCAATGATATTTGCTTTCCCAGGTAAATACCCGATTCTTGCGCCAAAATCTTGAATGATCAAATGCCACCGAGTTCGTTTAGGGCTGTGGTTGAAGCCTTTAAAGAACTCGGTTAGTGGTTTATGGTCAGTAAGAACCTTAAAGGGATAACCGTAAATTATGAACTTAAAATGCACTAGTGAATTAACAATAGCTAGCCCTTCCTTGTCTATTACTGCATACTTACTTTCGGAAGTTCTCAGTTTTCGAGAATAAAAAGCTATCGGGAAAAATTGTTTATCATATTGCTGAAGCAATACCCCTCCTACTCCTAAGTCTGAGGCGTCTGTTGCAATGAAGAATTCCTTACCGAAGTCAGGAAATTTTAAGATAGGAGAACTACACAGTTCATCTTTCAAGGTATTAAACGCCTGTTGATGATGCTCAGACCATATGAAATCTACGCCCTTCTTCGTAAGATCAGTTAAAGGAGCGGCTATCATTGAATAGTTGCGTAAAAAACGCCTGTAATATCCACTACAACTCAGAAATTGCTGTATTCCCTTGACATTAGTAGGTATGGGAAAATTACGTATAGCCGACACCTTATCATCGACTACTTTAAGACCTTGGCTTGACACCATGAAACCCAAATATATTATTTGTTTTGAAAAATTCACACTTACTAATCTTTACCCTTAAGTTATGTTGTCTTAATCTCTGTAGTACTAGTTCTAACTTACGTAGATGTTCTTCTAAGGTGTTGGAAAAGATTACAAGATCGTCCATATAGGCATACAATATAACCCCTAACAAGTCTCCAAACACTATATTAATCATTCTTGCGAATCTACGGGAGCATGCACGGTTTTACTTAATTCGGCCGTGTGTTTCATAGGAAAATCTATTGCCTCACAATGATCTGATAAAACATTAAATTGATTATTCAATACTACTGATGTTGACATGAATGACCTTGACCCAACATCACTCTCTTCCCCACTGGAGTTAATTATGTGGTATTTGCTTTGCTCTGCACATTCTAAAAATTAGTCTGACCTTGCGAGGTCTGGTTTGACGACCCAGGCTCAGCGATATTTGAAGAAGTGTTTATTTGTTTCGGACTCTGAACTACATTGACATTTGGCTGTTTCTTCTTATTGTTAAAATGAGGATTTTTCTTTTTATTTCCATATGGAACTGACTGTGGAATTGACTGTGTATTTCTGGGATTCTGTTGTGTCTTACGCGAGTAACACTGACTGTATGAATGAGTCGAACTATTATGTATCGAACAGAATTTCGTTCTGCAGTCCGCGATTAAGTGACCTTGACGTTTGCAATTATAACACGTCATTCCCGCTACTTGACTATTATTAACTACGTTCCCTTGTTGTGGCTTTGTTTCATTCTTTGCAAAAACTTGAGTTAACACGGGATCGAGGTCTGGACACTTAGCCATGTGTTTCTTTATCTGTTTATATACATCCAATTCCGTACTTGCAGGCGTTAACTTTTTATCCAAACACCGCACTAAAGCTTCAGGCAACATAAGTGTCATGCAAGTTAAATACATTAATCATAAAAAATCTTTCACGGAGATGTTATCTCTAGTAACCCAAGTGGAATTACCTATAATATCCTAATATTCATTAAGCCTATCAGCTATGAGAGCTGCGCTCTCAACAACATTAAGCCGATTCATAGTGGCTTGATTAACTGTATTTCTTAACGTTAATACTACATCCAAGGCTTTTTCACCCCCTTAGACCGCGCGTAACCTAACTTTGAAATCATCCCAGGTAACTGCTTCTTGAAATGAAACACCTCTTAAATACGCACTCGCATCCCCCTTAGAAAAATCTATAAAACTTTTAGCTTCTTGTAATTGTACAAAAGGGTCTACGATTTGTTTGGCATTTAAATGGGCATCGACGGATGAAATCCATGACTCCACATTTTGAGGCAAGAACCCATTAACCCGACCCTGAAAAGGAAGGATTGCAGACCTGGCATTTACAAGCGTCACAACCGGGAGAGGATTAATCTGTCCTATGCCACTAGGTCCAGGGGTGGGGCTCACAGGGGGCGTCATGACTGCTGTATTTCTTTTCCTATCTCTTCAATCCCTTGCAATTCTATCAAAATATCTATATGAATACAGACGTCCACTGCGTAAACGCATAAGCACTCAATGATAAAGATTATAACAAAATTCCCCAAAACAATGCTACTAACCCCAAGACATTTCCCGAGAATTTCTGAAAGAAAACGGAATTAGAACAAAGAGAGAAAAAATTCTAGATGAGAATTCGGAGTTGAACACAGTTTCCTTAAATGAAAGGAAATTAAAAGATTAGCAAACCACTCACCCCAGTAATAATCGACTAACGACTCGTGATCACTACACTTCACTGCCCAAACTGAAATGAATTTGAAAATTGTACTTAGCTTTTATATGGTTCTGTGTGATGTCGTCATATCCTCTCTCTTTCTTGATGTTTGGGTGAATGTTTCGTCCGAGTTTCCGTTGAATGTAGTGCTTCCTGGATATGTTTTGTAAGCGTTGAACGTCAGTCCTTGGGTTTCCTAGGATGTTGATTGAAGATCCAGTTCATCAGTTTGTATGTATAACATTCATCAAATGTTTTAGTCAGCGATGGACTATGATACTTAGTCAAAATTGTAGATTCATTAACGTTGATTTCTTGAAGATCTTTCTCTGGTTTTTACAGCTTAATTTTTGATTTCTTGAAGATCTTCCTCTAATTCTTAGAGTCTTATTATTAATTTCTTGAAGATCTTTCACTGATTCTTAGAGTTTTAGTGCTGCCACCATTTATTAGTGAGACAAGTTATTGGTTCTTCGACGTACGTTACGGTTACAAGCATGGTTCTCATTATACTTTAGTTCTCAAATACACTTATATAGTTCAGAGTTCTTATATATACTTAGCTCTCAAATATACTTCTAAAGTTCATAGTTCTTATATATATCTTATTTCTCACATATACTTGTATAATTCATAATTCTTATATATACTTTAGTTGTCATATATACAAGCAGGGTTCTCATTATACTTTTGTACTCAAATATACTTATATAGTTCAGAGTTCTTATACTATATATACTTTAGTTCTCAAATATACTTGTATAGTTCATAGTTCTTATATATATTTTAGTTCTCACATATACAAGCATGGTTCTCATTATGCTTCAGTTCTCACATATACTTATATAGTTCATAGTTCTTATATTATATATACTTTAGCTCTCAAATATACTTCTATAGTTCATAGTTCTTATATATACTTTAGTTCTCAAATATACTTGTATAGTTCATAGTTCTTATATATATTTTAGTTCTCACGTGTACTTGCATAATTCATAGTTCTTATATTTAATATATTTTAGTTCTCAAATATACTTTTATAGTTCATAGTTCTTATATATACTTTAGTTATCACACATACAAGCATGGTTCTCATTATACTTTAGTTCTCACATATATAGTTCGTAGTTCTTATATCATATATACTTTAGTTCTCAAATATACTTGTATAGCTCTTAGTTCTTATATATACTTTAGCTCACATATACTTGCATATCTTCAAAAGGTCTTAAATGTATAGCAGAATTACTCCCGGGTTCCGATAAGTGTCTTAAAAGACATTTTTCATGCATACTCACATTCAATGAAATCCCTTTCAGATAAACACAATACAGAAATGATCATCCATGTAAACACGCATTATAATTGGATCAACGAATAAGTTTAATGGCATAGCAACAGGCAGAGGAGGAATAAACCAAGAGAATTGAATTAGTCATCCAACTTGGATATCCAAATGAAGCCAGAAGTTCAAGGCTCAATAGAGATGCCAAGTTCATTGATCATCAACAATCAAATCCAGTTAGGCCAGAAGCTTCATGCTTAATCGAAATGCCATGTTCCTTGATCATCAATAATCAAATCCAGGTAAAGCTAGTAGAATTCGTAATGGGAGGAGATTCACCAAGAGGGTTCTTCGTGTTCAGGCTCAAATAGGGGTTGGTGTTTTATGAATGCAAGTCAAAATATTTTATAAATTCGGATTAAGATTGGGAGTAGTGTAACAGAGGTTTCAAACATTCGGATTGTAATAGTGATTATGGATTCAAGGTAAAATATATTACGGTTTGGGATTATAATAGGAAAGGATGTTTTGAGAAGTGTTTTACGAATTTCAGTAGCAAAAATTCAAAGCTACACCGAGCACACAATTTTAAAAGTTTGCCGTAAAAAAACGGTAAAAATCCTGGAATAAATTTTGTCAGGAACTTATCGTTTTAAAAACAGTTATATTGACGTAAAAGACACTAACAAAATAGGGTGAAACTTACGGCCATCTGTATTTCACTGAAATACGTCTAAAAACAATATATTTTTACAGAGAATTTCCAATCAAAATTACGGTTTTTTTTTTATAAAGTGTACATTCGAAATCCTAGTACTGTCGTAAATAACAGGAATATTTAAGGAGAAGGGGAAGAAGGGGAAAAGGGGAGGAAGGGAAGAAGAGGGGAGGAAGGGAAGAAGAGGGGAGGAAGGGAAGAAGAGGGGAGGAAGGGAAGAAGAGGGGAGGAAGGGAAAAGGGGAAGGAAAAGGGGAAGAAGGAGAAAAGGGGAAGAAGGAGAATAGGGGAGTAAGGGGGAAAGGGAAAAGGGAAAGGGAAAAGGGGAAGCAGGTGGAAAAGGGGAAGAAGGGGGAAAGGGGAAGAAGGGGAAAAGGGAAGAAAGGGAAAAGGGAAAGAAGGGTAAAGGGGAAGAGGGAGAAATGGGGAAGAAAAGGGAAAAGGTGAAGAATGGGACAAGGTGAAGAAGGGGAAAAGGGGAAGAAAGGGAAAAGGGGAAGAAGGGGAAAAGGTGAAGAAAGGGACAAGGTGAAGAAGGGGACAAGGTGAAGAAGGGGGGAAGGGGGAGAAGTGAAGAAAGGGGAAAGGGAAAAGGGAAGAAGAGGAAAAGGTGAAGAATAGGACAAGGTGAAGAATAGGACAAGGTGAAGACTTGGACAAGGGAAGAAGGGGAAAAAGGAATAAGGGGAAAAGGGGGAAAGGGGAAAAGGGAAAAGGGGAAGGGGAAAAGGGAAAGGACAAATGGGGAAAAGGGGAAGGACAAAAGGGGAAAGGGGAAGGAGAAAAGGGGGAAAGGGGAAGAAGGGGAAGAAGGGTAAAAGGGGAAGAAGGGGAAAAGAGGAAGAAGGGGAAATGGGAAGAAGGGAAAAAGGGGAAGAAGGGAAAAGGGGGAAAATGGGAAACGGGGAAAAAGGGGAAGAAAGGGAAAAGGGGAAAAGGATAAATTCTAGTAAACGACGCATAATTAGAGAAACTTTCCACACTCTAAGAGTTAGTCATTATAGAAACTTAGGGTGACATTAGGAAATCTCATTGGACAAAGTTATGATGCGTAGCTCGAAAAAGTTTCTCTTTGGAATCACACCTTCAGGGAAGTCGGCGCTGATGATGAAGATGGATGGGATTCATTGAAAAGGAATTTACGAACTAAAGCCTAACCATAAAAGTAGGCCTATCGTTACCTATAGAAAATCTCATATTGGATGAATAGCAGACTAAATCATTCAGAATGTCACTGGAACTTAATGATTTAGAGCTTATCATTCTAATGAAGAAATAAGTGTAAAGAAACTTGATGGTTTAGAGCTCATCATTCTAATGAAGAAATAAGTGTAAAGAAACTTGATGGTTCAGGGCTCAGCATTCTAATGAAGAAATAAGTGTAAAGAAACTTGATGGTTCAGGGCTCAGCATTCTAATGAAGAAATAAGTGTAAAGAAACTTGATGGTTTAGAGCTCATCATTCTAATGAAGAAATAAGTGTAAAGAAACTTGATGGTTTAGAGCTCATCATTCTAATGAAGAAATAAGTGTAAAGAAACTTGATGGTTCAGGGCTCAGCATTCTAATGAAGAAATAAGTGTAAAGAAACTTGATGGTTCAGGGCTCAGCATTCTAATGAAGAAATAAGTGTAAAGAAACTTGATGGTTTAGGGCTCAGCATTCTAACGAAGAAATAAGTGTAAAAAATCCTAGCATTCTAACTTCCAGGCGAACACCACTCTAGTTTATATAATTGAATATCATTATAAAGAACAGGATATTCAATAAAATAGATTAACATGGGCAAATAAATCTTTTTAAGTCTTTAAATTGCTCCAAAGCAAGGATTAAATGGAAAATTTTAATAATTCTAGTTACGACGATGACGATAGTAATTTTATAATTTTAGAATTCTATGACGATAAGTGCAAAAGTGAATTGATTCTAATGAAGATAAGAGTTAAAGTAAATTGATTCTAATGGAGCAATTTGTATAAAATAAATTTATTAAAAGGCGACTAAAATCACTAAAAACACATCAAATCATGTATGGAAGATCTATTGCATAAATTTACTCTTCATATATACACAGACTGTAAAGCAATAACTTAAATTTTACAATAGATAGTGAGTGGTTATATAAAAAATCTCTTTGAAAGCGAGTAGAATAATTAACTGTATGATTTCTAAACCAATGAGTTCCACTCCCTTCCCTCAAACATAGAGAAATTTTTTTTCAGAATATTACATCAAAACTCATGAGTATCGTGAATCTAATTTAGTCTTCATGATACCCGTGTCTCATCTCAACAAGTAATTGAACATAAAAGATGACAATAGCTGGACATCTATATGGAAATGGCAAACAAATGTTCACTCTGGCTCTTTAATCCCTCAAAAACTGTGAATAATCACATAAAGCAGAAGGGAAAGCCGAAATTCACACCCTTTTTAATGAATGTCTAATTACTGCTATGAATAAAGGACAGAGGGGACAAATTATTATTATTATTATTATTATTATTATTACTTGCTAAGCTACAACCCTAGTTGGAAAAGCAGGATGCTATAAGCCCAGAGCCCCCAACAGGGAAAATAGCGCAGTGAGGAAAGGAAAAAAGAAAAATAAAATATTTCAGGAAGAGTAACAACATTAAAATAAATATTTCCTATATAAACTATAAAAACTTTACCAAAACAATAGGAAAAGAAATAAGATAGAAGAGTGTGCTCGAGTGTACCCTCAAGCAAGAGAACTCTAAACCAAGGCAGTGGAAGACCATGGTACAGAGGTTATGGCACTACCCAAGACTAGATAAGTACAGACCCTAAATAGACAGTGCCATGTAAATAAATCGTAGACAGTATGGTCTATAACGAAAGGAAGACGTGAGAATTCAGGTATCCAATATTGACAATATCAACAACATAGAAACCTAAGATTACTTCCGGGAAATTCAGAAGCATTAGAGAGAGAAATTTCTCTATTTATTGATACTTATAACAATATATTATGACGTTACGAAAGGGGGTTTCAAAACAAAATTGGATTTCATTAATGGAAAATTAATAGAAACGGATCAAATTACATATAATGAAATCATCCAAGTTCACGATCCTTTATCCCTAAACCAAGACAAGAATAATCCAGCGTCACATACTAACCAAGAAAGAACTAATTAATAGGGAATAAGTTCTATATTAACAAAAAAAAAAAGAAAGAGGGTCAAGTTGCTGTAAATCATTCCTTTTTATCTCCCCAATCAGCTGACCAAGGATAATTTAATAACATAAAACATGAAATTGATTAATTTGGTTCATTCGTGTGAAGGAACTTGAAAAAAATTAGCCCTTAATTTAAATCTTCAAAGAAAAGTTGAAAATATATGTTATTGCATATTTGTAAATTTATATGGTTTTAAAATTTCCTTTTTAGTATTCTACTTTTTATATCAATTATTTTTATGTAATTTTTCACCATTGAAAATGGGATGAACGTGAAACATTGATCTATTTATATATATATATATATATATATATATATATATATATATATATATATATATATATATATATATATATATATAAACACATATGTATACATCCATATTTATATATGTGTGTGTATAAAACATAACATAATATGTACAGAGGAATTATTTTAAAGATACTACTTTTTTATATTACTTATGTTTATGTAATTTTTTACCATTTACCTATATATATATATATATATATATATATATATATATATATATATATATATATATATATATATATATATATATATATATATATATATATACATATACATATACATATATATGCATATATATATTATGTGTGTGTAAAACATAATATATGCAGAGGAATGGAAAAAAATCATGGATCTACACAATAATCAATCTTTGACCAGTTCGTTCGGGATTATTATATTTTTCAAAAGTAAATAAAACAGGCAAAAGTCAAAGAAGGAAAGTTAGACAGGAAGGAACACTGAAGGAATCAATAAGATTGTCTCTTATGGAAATTAATAATGTTACTCCATTAGATAAATTACCATCCATTTTCCAAAACTCCCACATTATCTAAAGTTATTGAATGTATTTTAACAAAACGTCTAAATATATTATAATTATTATTACTTGGCAAGCTACAGCCCTATTTGAAAAAGCAGGATGGTATAAGGCCAGGGGCTCCAACAGGGAAAATAGCCCAGTGAGGAAAGGAAACAAGGAAAAATAGAATATTTTAAGAACAGTAAAAACATTAAAATAAATATTTCCACTATAACTATAAAAACTTTAAAAAACAAGAGGAAGAGAAATAAGATAGAATAGTGTTCTAAAGTGTACCCTCAAGCCCGAGAACTCTAATCCAAGACAGTGGAAGACCATGGTACAGAGGATATGGCACTACCCGAGACAAGAGAACAGTGGTTTGATTTTTGAGTGTCCTAAAAGAGCTGAAGGTTATCATCTGTTCCCTAGTTTACAATTTAGCTTTTGCAAAGGCGTTCGAGCATGCGATGCCCTTCTTCAAATTTAGAATGGTACACAGAAATCCCTTGTTTGTGGTCAAGAAGTTCCTATTACTGCAGGGCTGTGATTTTAGTCCTGTTTATGACCGCGTTTATAATGAGACTCTTGTCTTTAAACTTAACACGTGTTAGTAGTTGTGTCTTATCTTTGCACAATTAGGTGTGTGTGTATGTGTGTGAATATATATATATATATATATATATATATATATATATATATATATATATATATATATATATATATATATATATATATATATATGAATATATATATATACATATATATATATATATATATATATATATATATATATATATATATATATATATATATATATAAATAATCCTGTTCATAATACAAGGCATGCAGTAAATTCTAATAGGCAGGTTTTCTCCATCACGAGGCTCAACACTACACAGTATTCTAGAAGTTTTATTTCAGCTCTGACCAAGTAGTGGAATGGTCTTCCCAATCAGGTAGTTGAATCAGTAGAACTTTCAAAGTTCAAAGTTGCAGCAAAGGTTTTTATGTTGAATAGGCTGACATAATTCCTTTTATAGTTTATATGTGAAATATCTAATTTGATGTTGTTAGTGTCTTTAAAATATTTTATTTTAACTGTTCATTACTTCTTATATCGTTTATTTATTTACTAATTTCCTTTCCTCGCTGTGCTACTTTTCCCTGTTGAAGCCTATGGACTTGAAGCATCTTGGTTTTCCAACTAGGGTTAGTAATATATATATAATATATATATATATATATATATATATATATATATATATATATATATATATATATATATATTATATACATATATATATGAATAAATGTGTAATCAATTACATATGAATATAAAACACATTCGTTTGCACACACACATCATATATATATATATATATATATATATATATATATATATATATATATGTATATACATATATACACGTGTATATATATACACATGTATATATATACATATATATATACATATATATATATATATATATATATATATATATATATATATATATATATACATATGCACTTAATTACTAACGCTATCATCAGGGATATTAATTCAGTATTAAAACACCATGTTAAAATCAATTTCTCTCTCTCTCTCTCTCTCTCTCTCTCTCTCTCTCTCTCTCTCTCTCTCTCTCTCTCTCGTTTGTTTTCCTAGTAATAGCCAGAAGTTATGTTAACTCGGGTAATTGCTCCTTAGCAACCGTAGCCAAAATATAGCTTGAAGATGTTACTGGGTCCTTGTGTTTATCCCGGGTTAGAGTATATGGCTTTTTGATTTGGGGGGAGGGGGTGGCTTTAAAAAATTGTCATTCAGATTTTTATTAAGTACTATGCTATTTAGTGGGATTTTAGAAAAAGAGTTCATTTAGATTTTTTCGAGGGTATAAGGCTATATAGGAAGGCTCAATAAAGTAATAGATTTATCGAGAGTATAGAATAGGGCTATTTAAGAGGCCTCAATACAGTAATAGATTTATCGAGAGTATATCATGGGGATATTTAGGGGGCTCAATAAAGTAATTTAGATTTGTCGAGAGTATGAGGCTATTTAAGAGGGCTCAATAAAGTAATTTAGACTTCTCGAGATTAGGAGGCTATTTGGGAGGGCTCAATAAAGTAATTTAGACTTGTCGAGAGAAGGAGGCCATTTGGTAGGGCTCAATAAAGTAATTTAGACTTGTCGAGAGTAGGAGGCTATTTGGGAGGGCTCAATAAAGTAATTTAGACTTGTCGAGAGTAGGAGGCTATTTAAGAGGGCTCAATAAAGTAATTTAGACTTGTCGAGAGTAGGAGGCTATTTGGGAGGGCTCAATAAAGTAATTTAGATTTGTCGAGAGTATGAGGCTATTTAAGAGGGCTCAATAAAGTAATTTAGACTTCTCGAGATTAGGAGGCTATTTGGGAGGGCTCAATAAAGTAATTTAGACTTGTCGAGAGAAGGAGGCCATTTGGTAGGGCTCAATAAAGTAATTTAGACTTGTCGAGAGTAGGAGGCTATTTGGGAGGGCTCAATAAAGTAATTTAGACTTGTCGAGAGTAGGAGGCTATTTAAGAGGGCTCAATAAAGTAATTTAGACTCGTCGAGAGTAGGAGGCTATTTAAGAGGGCTCAATAAAGTAATTTAGACTTGTCGAAAGTATAAGGCTATTTGGGAGAGCTCAATAAAGTAATTCAGATTATTCGAGAGTACCACAGCCATTTACGAGGGTCAATAAAATAATTTAGATTTTTCGAGAGTTTAATGCTATTTAGGAGGGCTCAATCAAATGATTTAGATTTTTCGAGAGTATAATGCTATTTAGGAGGGCTCAATCAAGTAATTTAGATTTTTCGAGAGTATAATGCTATTTAGGAGGGCTCAATCAAATGATTTAGATTTTTCGAGAGTATAATGCTATTTAGGAGGGCTCAATCAAATGATTTAGATTTTTCGAGAGTATAATGCTATTTAGGAGGGCTCAATCAAGTAATTTAGATTTTTCGAGAGTATACAGTAAGGCTATTTAGGAGGGCCGAATAATTAATTTAGATTTTTCGAGAGTATGAGGCTATTTAAGAAGCCAAATAATACAATTTAAAATTTTTGAGAGTATACAGTATATATTTGGGTGCCACCAAAAAGATATCACTTGGATATTTCTTCTTACGCAAC